>NC_074694.1:1961549-1986549 GCF_029448725.1 Salvelinus fontinalis
AACTCTCCATTCCTCTATCTCTCCATCCCTCCATCCCTCCAACTCTCCATCCCTCCATCCCTCCAACTCTCTATCCCTCCATTACTCCAACTCTCTATCCCTCCATCCCTCCAACTCTCTATCCCTCCATCCCTCCAACTCTCTATCCCTCCATCCCTCCAACTCTCTATCCCTCCAACTCTCCATCCCTCCAGCTCTCTATCCCTCCATCGCTCTAACTCTCCGTCCCTCCATCCCTCCATCCCTTCATCCCACCAACTCTCTATCCCTCCATCCCTCCAACTCTCTATCCCCCCATCCCTCCAACTCTCTATCCCTCCATCTCTCCATCGCTCTAACTCTCTGTCCCTCCATCCCACCAACTCTCTATCCCTCCATCCCTCCATCCCACCAACTCTCCATCCCTCTATCCCTTCATCCCTATATCTCTCCATCCCTCCATCCCTCCATCCCTCCATCCCTCCATCTCTCCAACTCTCTATCCCTCAAACTATCGATCTCTCCATCCATCCAAATCTCTATCCCTTCATCCCTCCAACTTTCTATCCCTTCATCCCACCAACTCTCTATCCCTCCATCCCTCCAACTCTCTATCCCTCCATCCCTCCAACTCTCTATCCCTCCATCCCTCCAACTCTCTATCCCTCTATCCCTCCAACTCTCTATCCCTCCATCCCTCCAACTCTCTATACCTCCATCCCTCCAACTCTCCATCCCTCCAGCTCTCTATCCCTTCATCCCTCTATACCTCCATCGCTCCAACTCTCCATCCCTCCAACTCTCCATCCCTCCAACTCTCTATCCCTTCATCCCTCTATACCTCCATCCCTCCATCCCTCCATCCCTCCAACTCTCTATCCCTCCATCCCTCCATCCCTCCATCCCTTCATCCCTCCATCCCTCCATCCCTCCATCCCTCCATCCCTCCAACTCTCCATCCCTCCAACTCTCTATCCCTCCATCCCTCCAACTCTCCATCCCTCCAACTCTCCATCCCACCAACTCTCCATCCCACCAACTCTCCATCCCTCCAACTCTCTATCCCTCATCCCTCCAACTCTCCATCCCTCCAACTCTCCACCCATCCAACTCTCTACCCATCCAACTCTCCACTCCTCCATCGCTCCAACTCTCCATCCCTCCATCCCTCCAGCTCTCCACCCCTCCAACTCTCCATCCCTCCATCTCTCGAACTATACATCCCTCCACCTCTCCAAATGTTTCCCTCCACCCCTCCAACTCTAAACCCTTCTAACTCTCCACCCCTCCAACTCTCCACCCTTCTAACTCTCCACCCCTCCAACTCTCCATCCCTCCAACTTTCCATCCCTCCAACTCTCCATCACTCTATCCCTGCATCCCTCCATCTCTCCAAATCTTTCTCCCTCCATCCTTCCAACTCTCCACCCATCTAACTCTCCACCCCTCCAACTCTCCATCCCTCCAACTCTCCACCCCTCCAACTCTCCACCCATCCAACTCTCCACCCATCCAACTCTCTATCCCTCCAACTCTCCACCCATCCAACTCTCTATCCCTCCAACTCTCTATCCCTCCAACTCTCTATCCCTCCAACTCCACCCCTCCAACTCTCTATCCCTCCAACTCTCTATCTATCCAACTCTCTAGCCCTCCAACTCTCCACCCCTCCAACTCTCCATCCCTCCAACTCTCCACCCATCCAACTCTCTATCCCTCCAACTCTCTATCCCTCCAACTCTCTATCCCTCCAACTCTCCACCCATCCAACTCTCCACCCATCCAACTCTCTATCCCTCCAACTCTCCACCCATCCAACCTTCTATCCCTCCAACTCTCCACCCATCCAACCTTCTATCCCTCCAACTCTCTATCCCTCCAACTCTCTATCCCTCCAACTCTCTATCCCTCCAACTCTCCACCCATCCAACTCTCCACCCATCCAACTCTCCACCCCTCCAACTCTCTATCCCTCCAACTCTCCACCCATCCAACTCTCTATCCCTCCAACTCTCTATCCATCCAACTCTCCACCCCTCCAACTCTCCACCCATCCAACTCTCCACCCATCCAACTCTCTATCCCTCCAACTCTCCACCCATCCAACTCTCCACCCATCCAACTCTCCACCCATCCAACTCTCTATCCCTCCAACTCTCCACCCATCCAACTCTCTATCCCTCCAACTCTCTATCCCTCCAACTCTCTATCCCTCCAACTCTCCACCCATCCAACTCTCCACCCATCCAACTCTCTATCCCTCCAACTCTCTATCCATCCAACTCTCTATCCCTCCAACTCTCCACCCATCCAACTCTCTATCCCTCCAACTCTCCACCCATCCAACTCTCTATCCCTCCAACTCTCTATCCCTCCAACTCTCTATCCCTCCAACTCTCCACCCATCCAACTCTCCACCCATCCAACTCTCTATCCCTCCAACTCTCCACCCATCCAACTCTCTATCCCTCCAACTCTCCACCCATCCAACTCTCTATCCCTCCAACTCTCTATCCCTCCAACTCTCCATCCTTCCAACTCTCCACCCATCCAACTCTCTATCCCTCCAACTCTCCACCCATCCAACTCTCTATCCCTCCAACTCTCTATCCTCCCAACTCTCCACCCATCCAACTCTCCACCCCTCCAACTCTCTATCCCTCCAACTCTCCACCCATCCAACTCTCTATCCCTCCAACTCTCTATCCCTCCAACTCTCTATCCCTCCAACTCTCCACCCCTCCAACTCTCTATCCATCCAGCTCTCCATCCCTTCACCCCTCTACCAATAACAGGTTTCTTCTTTGCTTGTGAAAATATCCACATGAATAGAGGTTGAAGAAGATGCTGCAGAGGTGAGCATCTAGCCAGACCTGGGGTTCAGGGGTCCCCATCTAGCCAGACCAGGGGTTCAGGTGTCCCCATCTAGCCAGACCAGGGGTTCAGGGGTCACCATCTAGCCAGACCAGGGGTTCAGGGGTCACCATCTAGCCAGACAAGGGGTTCAGGGGTTCCCATCTAGCCAGACCAGATGATCAGGGGTCACCATCTAGCCAGACCAGGGGTTCAGGGGTCACCATCTAGCCAGACCAGGGGTTCAGGGGTCCCCATCTAGCCAGACCAGGGGTTCAGGGGTCCCCATCTTGCCAGACCAGGGGTTCAGGGGTCCCCATCTAGCCAAACCAGGGGTTCAGGGGTCCCCGTCTAGCCAGACCAGGGGTTCAGGGGTCACCATCTAGCCAGACCAGGGGTTCAGGGGTCACCAGTTAGCCAGACCAGGGGTTCAGGGCTCACCATCTGGCCAGACCAGGGGTTCAGGGGTCACCATCTAGCCACACCAGGGGTTCAGGGGTCACCATCTAGCCAGACCAGGGGTTCAGGGGTCCCCGTCTAGCCAGACCAGGGGTTCAGGGGTCCCCATCTAGCCAGACCAGGGGTTCAGGGGTCCCCATCTAGCCAGACCAGGGGTTCAGGGGTCACCATCTAGCCAGACCAGGGGTTCAGGGGTCCCCATCTAATAAGACCAGGGGTTCAGGGGTCCCCATCTAGCCAGACCAGGGTTCAGGGGTCACCATCTAGCCAGACCAGGGGTTCAGGGGTCCCCATCTAGCCAGACCAGGGGTTCAGGGGTCCCCATCTAGCCAGACCAGGGGTTCAGGGGTAACCATCTAGCCAGACCAGGGGTTCAGGGGTCCCCATCTAGCCAGACCAGGGGTTCAGGGGTCCCCATCTAGCCAGACCAGGGGTTCAGGGGTCACCATCTAGCCAGACCAGGGGTTCAGGGGTCACCATCTAGCCAGACCAGGGGTTCAGAAGTCACCATCTAGCCAGACCAGGGGTTCAGGGGTCCCCATCTAGCCAGACCAGGGGTTCAGGGGTCCCCATCTAGCCAGACCAGGGGTTCAGGGGTCACCATCTTGCCAGGCCAGGGGTGTTAGAGGGCTGTCAGCTGATAACATAGCAGTGACCATGGGGTGTGTTGTCTTTTTGTTGTGACAACTGCCGTTGTGGCCATTTTGTTAGTATTGCATAACAGCACGTGTCTACGGCTCTGCCTGAAGGTTGTTTTAGGGCCCTACAGTACCATATTAGCTGACCAGGCCAGTTCTAATTTGACATGCTGTGGTATATTCTGTGTTACATTTTTTTGGGACTTTGTAATATCTGGATTCCCCATTAGGGAGCCCCACGTCTAGCGTTTCTAAAAACACACACACACAGGAAGGACACGCGCACGCGCACACACACACACACACACACATAAACACACAAACACACAAACACACACAGGCTGGCTGGCTGGCTGGGTGCCAGTCTGTTATGGTTTTGAGCTGGGCTCCCCCTCTGCTGTAGCATTACAGATCTCCCTCTACACAACCCCGCAACATAGTCCTAACCAATCCTCCTTCAAATTAGTTTAGCACAGATCTGCTAACCAGGAAGCTGGAACTATTGAGTCTGAACCAAGAGTCTGGAACTGGGCACCACTGTGGTTTATTATTAACAACAGAACTTGGAACAAGAAATTGCACCGAGGACCCGCTTTTGCTAATTAGGAACAGAACTTGGATCCAGTTCCATAGAGCCATTGGTCTGGAGGAAAAATAAATACATTTAACAACTCTCTCTCTCTGTATTAAGTCAGAGTGGCTAGATGGGGAAAACAGAAGAGAAATGGAGGACACATTACTGTTGGAAGAGAAGAGAGAGAGAAGAGAGAGAAAGAGAGAGAGAGAGAGAGAGAGAGAGAGAGAGAGAGAGAGAGAGAGAGAGAGAGAGAGAGAGAGAGAGAGACAAACAAACAAACAAAGAAACAGGTATTTCTTTCATTACTGCAAACAGAAACCTTCTCTGTTGTCCTTGATGTAGCCAGGTGAATTGAAGTCCAAATGGACTGTGTGTGTGTGTGTGTGTGTTTTTATGAGTGGATTCCAAATGGACTGTGTATATGGTAGATAATGTAATGGTCCTAGTAGGTCTCATCAACTTCCAGACCAGTCAATCACACACCTGGGGTGCGTCCTCAGTGACACTGTATTTCATATACAGTGTTCTACTTTTGACCAGTGCTCATATTTAGGTGAATAGTGTGCCATTTGGGACGAGTCCCAGGTATTTTCCCTCAGGGCCTATAGCTCGCCACAGAGCAGCTGTACAAATACATTAGACAGGTTCCATCTCCCCATGAAAACATTGGCCTGTTTATTATAAATAAATACTTTTTGGGGGTAAAAAAAGGTTCTAAAATGTAACAACCTCCAACAAAATAGTAAATTCATTTAAATATTTTAACATTTCATTTTGGTGCAAGATTATTTTCCTGCTGTGAGAAACTGGTCAAATTAAGATCCTACATCTGCATTTAATTGGTCTTCCAAATGTTCTATTTCTGTATGTTAATTAACTATAATCCTCACAAAAATTCACATTTGCTGTTGCCACAGGATTATTTTCTTGCTGTGAGAAACTGGTCAAATTAAGATCCTACACCTGTACTGGTAAAGACAACAGATTAACAGCTGATGGTAAAGGCTAACATCAACGTCACCTCTAATAGTGACTTCTAACCAATAGCATTGTGAACTCACAGACACTGATCTCATTCTTTTGTTTCTGTATCTCTTCCTACTATTTTCCCCTTATCTACAGCCAAGGTAGGAAACAAACTAAAACAGGGGTCCCCATCTAGCCAGACCAGACCACAAAACAAACTACTTTGACATCACATGCGGCTGGTTGCACCTTAATTCGGGAGGAAGGGCTCATGGTAATGACACCTGTATTTGGGGAGTTTCTCCCATTCTTCTCTGCAGATCCTCTCAAGCTCTGTCAGGTTGATTGGGGAACGTCGCTGCACAGCTATTTTCAGGTCTCTTCAGAGATGTTCCATCAGGTTCAAGTCCGGGCGCTGGCTGGGCCACTCAAGGACATTCAGAGACTTGTCCCGAAGCCACTCCTGTGTTGTCTTGACTGTGTGCTTAAGTTCATTGTCCTGTTGGAAGGTGAACCTTAATCCTCAGTTTGAGGTCCTGAGCGCTCTGGAGAAGGTTTTCATAAAGGATCTCTCTGTACTTTGCTCCGTTCATCTTTCCCTTGATCCTGACTAGTCTCCCAGTCCCTGCTTCTGAAAAACATCCCCACAACATGATGCTGCCTCCATCGTAGGGAAGGTGGCAGGTGTCCTCCAGATGTGACGCTTGGCATTCAGGCCAAAGTGTTCAATCATGGTTACATCAGACCAGAGAATCTTGTTTCTCATGGTCTGAGAGTCCTTTTAGGTACATTTTGACAAATTCCAAGCGGGCTGTCATGTGTACAGAGGAGTGGCTTCTGTCTGGCCACTCTACAATAAAGGCCTGATTGGTGGAGTGCTGCAGAGATGGTTGTCCTTCTGGAAGATTCTCCCATCTCCACAGAGGAACTCTAGAGCTCTGTCAGAGTGACCATTGGGTTCTTGGTCACCTCCCTGACCGAGGCCCTTCTCCCCCTTCTCCCTGACCAGGCGGCCAATTTAAGAACCCAATGGCCTTCCATGATGGAGTCCACTGTGTCCTTGGGGACCTTCATTGCTGCAGACATTTTTTGGTACCCTTCCCCAGATCTGTATCTCGACACAATACTGTCTCGGAGCTCTATAGACAATTCCTTTCCAAATCATGTCCAATCAGTTGAATTTACCACAGGTGGACTCCAAGTTATAGAAACATCTCAAAGATGATCAATGGAAACAGGACACACCTGAGTTCAATTTTGAATCTCATAGCTAAGGGTCTGAATACTTATGTAAATAAACCAGCTATTTTTTGTTTGCAATAAATTTCAAATGTCATTATGGGGTATTGTGATGTAATTATGGGATATTGTGATGTCATTATGGGGTATTGTGATGTCATCATGGGGTATTGTGATGTCATTATGGGGTATTGTGTGTAGATTGCTGAGGATTTGTATTTATTTAATCCATTTTAGAATAAAGTTGTAACGTAACAAAATGTGGAAAAAGTCAAGGGGTCTGAATACTTTTCAAAGGCATTGTACATTCCCCTGCGGTGTGGCGGCGAGGATCACAGTTCGATCCCAATTTCTACAACAGCCCTACCCATTTGTCATCCCTTTAATCTGTAACTGCTTATCATTCACGCAGAAAAATGGGGGGTGTACTCACCACAGAGCGCAGTCCAAACTGCTTGACCAGCTTCAGTGAGTTCTGGTAGCAGGCGGTCAGATCCTTGGTCTCTGTTTCACTCACTAAACCTCTAGTCACAGGCCCTCTGGCAACAGGCCCCACAGTGTGTATCACATCTGGGAGGGGATGACAAACAGAGCATAACATTAACTAGAGTACTACTAGTCTAGTACAGAGGACAGATGAAGAATGCTTTTGTTTGGTGTTCTTAGAACTAGCCCCACTAATGCAGTCCACAGCCAGTACAGTAGAACTAGCCCCACTAATGCAGTCCACAGCCAGTACATTAGAACTAGCCCCACTAATGCAGTCCACAGCCAGTACAGTAGTACTAGCCCCACTAATACAGTCCACAGCCAGTACAGCAGAACTAGCCCCACTAATGCAGTTCACAGCCAGCACATTAGAACTAGCCCCACTAATGTAGTCCACAGCCAGTACAGTAGCACTAGCCCCACTAATGCAGTCCACAGCCAGTACAGTAGAACTAGCCCCACTAATGCAGTCCACAGCCAGTACTGTAGAACTAACCCCACTAATGCAGTTCACAGCCAGTACATTAGAACTAGCCCCACTAATTCAGTCCACAGCCAGTACAGTAGAACTAGCCCCACTAATGCAGTCCACAGCCAGTACAGTAGAACTAGCCCCACTAATGCAGTCCACAGCCAGTACTGTAGAACTAACCCCACTAATGCAGTTCACAGCCAGTACATTAGAACTAGCCCCACTAATGCAGTTCACAGCCAGTACAGTAGAACTAGCCCCACTAATGCAGTCCACAGCCAGTACAGTAGAACTAGCCCCACTAATGCAGTTCACAGCCAGTACAGTAGAACTAGCCCCACTAATGCAGTCCACAGCCAGTACAGTAGAACTAGCCCCACTAATGCAGTCCACAGCCAGTACAGTAGAACTAGCCCCACTACTGCAATTCACAGCCAGTACAGTAGAACTAGCCCAACTAAAGCAGTTCACAGCCAGTACAGTAGAACTAGCCCCACTAATGCAGTTCACAGCCAGTACAGTAGTACTAACCCCACTAATGCAGTTCACAGCCAGTACAGTAGAACTAGCCCCACTAAAGCAGTTCGCAGCAAGTACAGTAGAACTAGCCCCACTAATGCAGTCCACAGCCAGTACATTAGAATTAGCCCCACTAATGCAGTTCACAGCCAGTACAGTAGAACTAACCCCACTAATGCAGTTCACAGCCAGTACAGTAGAACTAGCCCCACTAATGCAGTCCACAGCCAGTACATTACAACTAGCCCCACTAATGCAGTTCACAGCCAGTACAGTAGAACTAGCCCCACGAATGCATTTCACAGCCAGTACATTAGAACTAGCCCCACTAATGCAGTCCACAGCCAGTACAGTAGAACTAGCCCCACTAATGCAGTCCACAGCCAGTACAGTAGAACTAGCCCCACTAATGCAGTTCACAGCCAGTACAGTAGAACTAGCCCCACTAATGCAGTCCACAGCCAGTACAGTAGAACTAGCCCCACTAATGCAGTCCACAGCCAGTACAGTAGAACTAGCCCCACTACTACAATTCACAGCCAGTACAGTAGAACTAGCCCCACTAAAGCAGTTCACAGCCAGTACAGTAGAACTAGCCCCACTAATACAGTCCACAGCCAGTACAGCAGAACTAGCCCCACTAATGCAGTTCACAGCCAGCACATTAGAACTAGCCCCACTAATGTAGTCCACAGCCAGTACAGTAGCACTAGCCCCACTAATGCAGTCCACAGCCAGTACAGTAGAACTAGCCCCACTAATGCAGTCCACAGCCAGTACTGTAGAACTAACCCCACTAATGCAGTTCACAGCCAGTACATTAGAACTAGCCCCACTAATTCAGTCCACAGCCAGTACAGTAGAACTAGCCCCACTAATGCAGTCCACAGCCAGTACAGTAGAACTAGCCCCACTAATGCAGTCCACAGCCAGTACTGTAGAACTAACCCCACTAATGCAGTTCACAGCCAGTACATTAGAACTAGCCCCACTAATGCAGTTCACAGCCAGTACAGTAGAACTAGCCCCACTAATGCAGTCCACAGCCAGTACAGTAGAACTAGCCCCACTAATGCAGTTCACAGCCAGTACAGTAGAACTAGCCCCACTAATGCAGTCCACAGCCAGTACAGTAGAACTAGCCCCACTAATGCAGTCCACAGCCAGTACAGTAGAACTAGCCCCACTACTGCAATTCACAGCCAGTACAGTAGAACTAGCCCAACTAAAGCAGTTCACAGCCAGTACAGTAGAACTAGCCCCACTAATGCAGTTCACAGCCAGTACAGTAGTACTAACCCCACTAATGCAGTTCACAGCCAGTACAGTAGAACTAGCCCCACTAAAGCAGTTCGCAGCAAGTACAGTAGAACTAGCCCCACTAATGCAGTCCACAGCCAGTACATTAGAACTAACCCCACTACTGCAATTCACAGCCAGTACAGTAGAACTAGCCCCACTAATGCAGTTCACAGCCAGTACAGTAGAACTAACCCCACTAATGCAGTTCACAGCCAGTACAGTAGAACTAGCCCCACTAATGCAGTCCACAGCCAGTACATTAGAACTAGCCCCTCTTATACAGTCCACAGCCAGTACAGTAGAACTAGCCCCACTAATGCAGTTCACAGCCAGTACAGTAGAACTAGCCCCACTAAAGCAGTTCACAGCCAGTACAGTAGAACTAACCCCACTAATGCAGTCCACAGCCAGTACAGTAGAACTAGCCCCACTAATGCAGTCCACAGCCAGTACATTACAACTAGCCCCACTAATGCAGTTCACAGCCAGTACAGTAGAACTAGCCCCACGAATGCAGTTCACAGCCAGTACATTAGAACTAGCCCCACTAATGCAGTCCACAGCCAGTACAGTAGAACTAGCCCCACTAATGCAGTCCACAGCCAGTACAGTAGAACTAGCCCCACTAATGCAGTTCACAGCCAGTACAGTAGAACTAGCCCCACTAATGCAGTCCACAGCCAGTACAGTAGAACTAGCCCCACTAATGCAGTCCACAGCCAGTACAGTAGAACTAGCCCCACTACTACAATTCACAGCCAGTACAGTAGAACTAGCCCCACTAAAGCAGTTCACAGCCAGTACAGTAGAACTAGCCCCACTAATGCAGTCCACAGCCAGTACATTAGAACTAGCCCCACTAATGCAGTCCACAGCCAGTACAGTAGAACTAACCCCACTAATGCAGTTCACAGCCAGTACAGTAGAACTAGCCCCACTAAAGCAGTTCGCAGCCAGTACAGTAGAACTAGCCCCACTAATGCAGTCCACAGCCAGTACATTAGAATTAGCCCCACTAATGCAGTTCACAGCCAGTACAGTAGAACTAACCCCACTAATGCAGTTCACAGCCAGTACAGTAGAACTAGCCCCACTAATGCAGTCCACAGCCAGTACATTAGAACTAGCCCCTCTTATACAGTCCACAGCCAGTACAGTAGAACTAGCCCCACTAATGCAGTTCACAGCCAGTACAGTAGAACTAGCCCCACTAAAGCAGTTCACAGCCAGTACAGTAGAACTAACCCCACTAATGCAGTCCACAGCCAGTACAGTAGAACTAGCCCCACTAATGCAGTCCACAGCCATTACATTACAACTAGCCCCACTAATGCAGTTCACAGCCAGTACAGTAGAACTAGCCCCACTAATGCAGTCCACAGCCAGTACAGTAGAACTAGCCCCACGAATGCAGTTCACAGCCAGTACATTAGAACTAGCCCCACTAATGCAGTTCACAGCCAGTACAGTAGAACTAGCCCCACTAATGCAGTTCACAGCCAGTACATTTGAACTAGCCCCACTAATGCAGTCCACAGCCAGTACATTAGAACTAGCCCCACTAATGCAGTTCACAGCCAGTACATTAGAACTAGCCCCACTAATGCAGTCCAAAGCCAGTACAGTAGAACTAGCCCCACCAATGCAGTTCACAGCCAGTACAGTAGCACTAGGCCCACTAATGCAGTTCACAGCCAGTACAGTGTAACTAGCCCCACTAATGCAGTTCACAGCCAGTACAGTAGAACTAGCCCCACTAATGCAGTTCACAGCCAGTACAGTAGCACTAGCCCCACTAATGCAGTCCACAGCCAGTACAGTAGCACTAGCCCAACTAATGCAGTCCACAGCCAGTACAGTAGCACTAGCCCCACTAATGCAGTCCACAGCCAGTACAGTAGAACTAGCCCCACTAATGCAGTCCACAGCCAGTACAGTAGAACTAGCCCCACTAATGCAGTCCACAGCCAGTACAGTAGAACTAGCCCCACTACTGCAATTCACAGCCAGTACAGTAGAACTAGCCCCACTAAAGCAGTTCACAGCCCGTACAGTAGAACTAGCCCCACTAATGCAGTCCACAGCCAGTACATTAGAACTAGCCCCACTAATGCAGTTCACAGCCAGTACAGTAGAACTAACCCCACTAATGCAGTTCACAGCCAGTACAGTAGAACTAGCCCCACAAAAGCAGTTCGCAGCCAGTACAGTATAACTAGCCCCACTAATGCAGTCCACAGCCAGTACATTAGAATTAGCCCCACTAATGCAGTTCACAGCCAGTACAGTAGAACTAACCCCACTAATGCAGTTCACAGCCAGTACAGTAGAACTAGCCCCACTAATGCAGTCCACAGCCAGTACAGTAGAACTAGCCCCACTAATGCAGTTCACAGCCAGTACAGTAGAACTAGCCCCACTAAAGCAGTTCACAGCCAGTACAGTAGAACTAACCCCACTAATGCAGTCCACAGCCAGTACAGTAGAACTAGCCCCACTAATGCAGTCCACAGCCAGTACATTACAACTAGCCCCACTAATGCAGTTCACAGCCAGAACAGTAGAACTAGCCCCACGAATGCAGTTCACAGCCAGTACAGTAGAACTAGCCCCACTAATGCAGTCCACAGCCAGTACAGTAGAACTAGCCCCACTAATGCAGTTCACAGCCAGTACATTAGAACTAGCCCCACTAATGCAGTCCACAGCCAGTACAGTAGAACTAGCCCCACTAATGCAGTTCACAGCCAGTACATTAGAACTAGCCCCACTAATGCAGTCCACAGCCAGTGCAGTAGAACTAGCCCCACTAATGCAGTTCACAGCCAGTACATTAGAACTAGCCCCACTAATGCAGTTCACAGCCAGTACAGTAGCACTAGGCCCACTAATGCAGTTCACAGCCAGTACAGTAGAACTAGCCCCACTAATGCAGTCCACAGCCAGTACATTAGAACTAGCCCCACTAATGCAGTTCACAGCCAGTACAGTAGAACTAGCCCCACTAATGCAGTCCACAGCCAGTACATTAGAACTAGCCCCACTAATGCAGTTCACAGCCAGTACAGTAGAACTAGCCCCACGAATGCAGTTCACAGCCAGTACATTAGAACTAGCCCCACTAATGCAGTTCACAGCCAGTACAGTAGAACTAGCCCCACTAATGCAGTTCACAGCCAGTACATTTGAACTAGCCCCACTAATGCAGTCCACAGCCAGTACATTAGAACTAGCCCCACTAATGCAGTTCACAGCCAGTACATTAGAACTAGCCCCACTAATGCAGTCCAAAGCCAGTACAGTAGAACTAGCCCCACCAATGCAGTTCACAGCCAGTACAGTAGCACTAGGCCCACTAATGCAGTTCACAGCCAGTACAGTGTAACTAGCCCCACTAATGCAGTTCACAGCCAGTACAGTAGAACTAGCCCCACTAATGCAGTTCACAGCCAGTACAGTAGCACTAGCCCCACTAATGCAGTCCACAGCCAGTACAGTAGCACTAGCCCAACTAATGCAGTCCACAGCCAGTACAGTAGCACTAGCCCCACTAATGCAGTCCACAGCCAGTACAGTAGAACTAGCCCCACTAATGCAGTCCACAGCCAGTACAGTAGAACTAGCCCCACTAATGCAGTCCACAGCCAGTACAGTAGAACTAGCCCCACTACTGCAATTCACAGCCAGTACAGTAGAACTAGCCCCACTAAAGCAGTTCACAGCCCGTACAGTAGAACTAGCCCCACTAATGCAGTCCACAGCCAGTACATTAGAACTAGCCCCACTAATGCAGTTCACAGCCAGTACAGTAGAACTAACCCCACTAATGCAGTTCACAGCCAGTACAGTAGAACTAGCCCCACAAAAGCAGTTCGCAGCCAGTACAGTATAACTAGCCCCACTAATGCAGTCCACAGCCAGTACATTAGAATTAGCCCCACTAATGCAGTTCACAGCCAGTACAGTAGAACTAACCCCACTAATGCAGTTCACAGCCAGTACAGTAGAACTAGCCCCACTAATGCAGTCCACAGCCAGTACAGTAGAACTAGCCCCACTAATGCAGTTCACAGCCAGTACAGTAGAACTAGCCCCACTAAAGCAGTTCACAGCCAGTACAGTAGAACTAACCCCACTAATGCAGTCCACAGCCAGTACAGTAGAACTAGCCCCACTAATGCAGTCCACAGCCAGTACATTACAACTAGCCCCACTAATGCAGTTCACAGCCAGAACAGTAGAACTAGCCCCACGAATGCAGTTCACAGCCAGTACAGTAGAACTAGCCCCACTAATGCAGTCCACAGCCAGTACAGTAGAACTAGCCCCACTAATGCAGTTCACAGCCAGTACATTAGAACTAGCCCCACTAATGCAGTCCACAGCCAGTACAGTAGAACTAGCCCCACTAATGCAGTTCACAGCCAGTACATTAGAACTAGCCCCACTAATGCAGTCCACAGCCAGTGCAGTAGAACTAGCCCCACTAATGCAGTTCACAGCCAGTACATTAGAACTAGCCCCACTAATGCAGTTCACAGCCAGTACAGTAGCACTAGGCCCACTAATGCAGTTCACAGCCAGTACAGTAGAACTAGCCCCACTAATGCAGTCCACAGCCAGTACATTAGAACTAGCCCCACTAATGCAGTTCACAGCCAGTACAGTAGAACTAGCCCCACGAATGCAGTTCACAGCCAGTACATTAGAACTAGCCCCACTAATGCAGTTCACAGCCAGTACATTAGAACTACCCCCACTAATGCGCAGGATATGTGAATTCTGCAGTGAAACATTTGAAGAGATAAGTATAACTATTGTTCCATTCTTCACAGAGCTGATGTCACCTGCTTGAATCAGAAGGATCTTTAGAAAATCTGCTTTTTTGTAAATACAAAAAAGATAGAATGAGTCTTTTCCCACAATGAGGCTTTGAACGAGTGCCTAAAACGAACGTAATGGTTCAGTCCCAAAGGGTTCCCTATTCAATTCTGTTGAAAAATAGTGTACTACCCAGGAAATAGGATGTAGTTTGAGACACACACATTTATTCAGTTAATTAAATGGCAGTCCAGATAGAAAATCAATCACAAGATTATTTCATACTATCTATTCAAATATTCATATCTCTGCCTCCGCTTGCTTCCGCTCCCGTGGTTACAGTAACGTGTGTGGCTGTCAGTCAGACTGTTCCATCTCTAGCCTGGAGAGACGGCAAAAGGACGAATAACCACGGACGGACGGACAGGCAAATGCACACGCTCACGCACGCACACACGGGCGTATACACAGATAGACACACACACACACACACACACACACACACACACACACACACACACACACACACACACACACACACACACACACACACACACACACACACACACACACACACACACACACACACACACACACACACACACAGGTTAATGTAGCCTGGTCCTAGTCTGTTTAGAGGTGGACAGTAAAGAGGACAGGTTAACGTAGCTTGGTCCTAGTCTGTTTAGAGGTGGACAGTAAAGACGACAGGTTAACGTAGCCTGGTCCTAGTCTGTTTAGAGGTGGACAGTAGAGAGGACAGGTTAACGTAGCCTGGTCCTAGTCTGTTTAGAGGTGGACAGTAAAGACGACAGGTTAACGTAGCCTGGTCCTAGTCTGTTTAGAGGTGGACAGTAGAGAGGACAGGTTAACGTAGCCTGGTCCTAGTCTGTTTAGAGGTGGACAGTAAAGACGACAGGTTAACGTAGCCTGGTCCTAGTCTGTTTAGAGGTGGAAGTAAGGGCTGTTTATTCATACCAGGGCTGCAGGTAACCTAGCTGTGAAGAGCGTTGGGCCACTAACCGAAGTGTTGCTGATTATAATCCCAGAGCCGACTACGTGAAAGTTTGGTGAAATAAATAAATACTACAAAATTCCTTGACGTTGATGACTTATTGCAAATCCAATCAGTTTTCCACTTTGATTCACCGTTACCACGTTGAAACTTTTGGTTTAAATGATGTGTAAAAAAAGTTGACTCAACCCGTTTTTTGCCCAGTGGGTTGACCGTAAGCCCTTTATGGCCACTCACTCTCGTTTCAATTACGTCGTCTCAAAATGAGAATGGAGACGATCCAAGATGCACCTGTATCCCAACTGCATCTTGTCAATATTCCAATATCTTGTATCCCTCCTGCAACCTGTATAGTAACACGATTCCCTATGAAACACTGCCAGACAGACAGTAGATAGTAAGTTGTAGACAACTAAACGGCGCTGAAACACACACACACACACACGTCATCACTCGCCAGGAACTTGATAAGCTGGCTGTGGCCTGGCTGCTCAAATGTGCCTGCTAGCTACTACTTGTTAGCTTCATTGACAAACACAGAGTCGGAACTTTAGCTAGCTAGCAAGTGATTTTAGGCACTGCTAATACGGCATGTATCTTGTAGCGTAATTTACCATAGTTTGACAGCTTGCAGATGATGAAGATGTATGTTATTGTTCTCAGAAATCAGTTCTGAACACATAGCCAGACTTTGCCTCGATAGACTGTATTCAGTTCACTGACTCGTTTTTCATGCAATTCATTTTTTACTTGAGAATTTCTGCACCAAACACCTTAGCTAGATGTAAATTTGCCCAACTAAGACCTCCTAGGCAAAAACCTCTAAATAAATTAGAGATTTCTTGATTTTTCTTTGATTCATTCTGCCTATGTCGAGAAAATGGCTGTGTTGTTGCTATGGTGACTCAGGAGGGACAAACAAAAGTACCCCTGCCAGGGTATGATATGCTAACATAACACAGCCACATCAATCCATCCCCAAGACAACTCTCGTTTGGCTTCAGTCATGGCCGCTAGCATTTCTTAATGAGAAATCTTTAAAACGAGGCCAAATCAGGAAGTGCAGTCCCCCTTCAAGTTCAGCCACAGACACAAAGTGAGAAACAGTCTGTCTGTCATCCAGTCGTTTACCTGTTTATCGACGGTCTACCTGTACTGAACAATGTCTGCACCACAGAGAAGGAGAGATGGAAGGAGGGAGGGAGAGAGAGAGAGGGGGAGAGAGAGAGAGAGAGAGAGAGAGAGAGAGGGGGAGAGAGGGGGAGAGAGGGGGAGAGAGAGAGAGAGAGAGCGAGGGGGAGAGAGATAGAGAGAGAGAGAGAGAGAGAGAGAGAGAGAGAGAGAGAGAGAGAGAGAGAGAGAGAGAGAGATGTCTATTATTTTGGAACTTTTGTGAGTGTAATGTTTACTGTACATTTCTTATTGTCTATTTCACTTGCTTTGGCAATGTAAACATATGTTTCCCATGCCAAAAAAAGCCCTTTGAAATGAATTGAGAGAGAGAGAGAGAGAGAGAGAGAGAGAGAGAGAGAGAGAGAGAGAGAGAGAGAGAGAGAGAGAGAGAGAGAGAGAGAGAGAGAGAGAGGTTAAAGAGGGACATCTAAAATGGGTTCCACACAGTCGTTGCATAATGATGGGGAAATAATTCACACCGCATTGCATTTAAATGTACCCGTGAAAACATTGATTTGACAGCTGACTAGAAAAGAAAAAAAGCTTTTGTCTTTCATCTAACGCTCACACATCAATGAATTATATTTACTAATGCATCAAAGGGATTTAGCTGTGACTGTTTCTGGAACAACAACACACAAATAATGTGTCTGAATAGAACACAGTCATTATAATGTAGGGATGTGGACAAAATGGCACCCTATTCCCTACGTAGGGCACTACTAACCACATGGAACCTGGTCCAAAGTAGTGCACTACTAACCACATGGACCCTGGTCCAAAGTAGTGCACTACTAACCACATGTACCCTGGTCTAAAGTAGTGCACTACTAACCACATGGACCCTGGTCCAAAGTAGTGCACTGGGGGAAAGGGTGTCATTTGGGACACATTCGATGTTTCTGAATGTAACACATCAGTCATTTTAAATCACTTAATAACGTTACTAGGTTTAAGATTCACGGTACATATAACTCGCTTTATAGCTTATTAAATACTGATTAACCATGACTCATATTACACACAGTTAAATATGTATACTGAGAATCATCCTCTGTGTGTGTGTGTGTGTGTGTGTGTGTGTGTGTGTGTGTGTGTGTGTGTGTGTGTGTGTGTGTGTGTGTGTGTGTGTGTGTGTGTGTGTGTGCATCCATGCGTTTATATATGTAGACCTCGAGGGGCTTCAACCCAGAGGAGCAAAGCATTGTGGGACAGATGCAGGGTGAACATGACTAGGGGATTGCGGGATCGTTAATGTAGGTTTCTTGTCTTGGTTAGTCATGCTAGGCTAGTCTGTCTCTCCCTTGTGTGTGTGTGTGTGTGTGTGTGTGTGTGTGTGTGTGTGTGTGTGTGTGTGTGTGTGTGTGTGTGTGTGTGTGTGTGTGTGTGTGTGTGTGTGTGTGTGTGTGTGTGTGTGTGTGTGTGTGTGTGTGTGAACCCCTCTCAATCCTCTTTAAAATGAACTCAGGGGTTTGAAAAAAAATCGAAATAACTCAATTCTCTTTGTACTCACACTGCCCTTGTCTTTAAATGTTAACTCAGCTCTTTTGCCAGTTCACTTCAACTATTTTGTGGTCCGAGTACTCTATGCATTGACATTGCTATGTTTAGAAAGGAACCAATATATATTTTTTAAACATTAGCTCAATGCACTCTGGGTAATTACACATTGCAGGACATGCCATTCAATAAGAACCTGTTATTGAACAGTCAGGGATATAGAGAGACTTAAAAAAGGTAATCACATCCCTTGACGTATCCCTTGTTACAGCCTGAGTAAAAAAATGAATTACATTTTAATAATCTACACACAATACCCTAAAATGACAAAGTGAAAACATGTTTAAAAAAATTTTGTTCAAATTGATAGAAAATGAAATACAGAGATATCAAATTTACCTTAAGTATTCGACACCCCTGAGTCAATAATTGTTAAAATCACCTTTGGCAGCGATTACAGCTGTTAGTCTTTCTGGGTAAATCTCTACAGCTTTCCAAGCCTGGATTGTACAATATTTAAAATTCGTCCAGCTCTGAGAAGTTGGATGTTGATCATTAGACAATATTCAAATCTTGCCATAGATTTTCAAGCCAATTTAAGTCAAAACTGAAACTAGGCCACTCAGCAATATTCAATGTCGTCTTGGTAAGCAACTGCAGTGTATATTTGTAATAGGCCGTCTTGTAAATATACATTTGTTCTTAACCGACTTGCCTTGTAAATAAAGGTTAAATAAACAAAAACAAAGTTAAAAAAATAATATTTGACCTTGTGTTTGAGGTTATTGTCCTGCTGAAAGGTGAATTTGTCTCTCAGTGTCTGTTGGAAAGCAAACTTAACCAGGTTTGCCTCTAGGATTTTGCTTAGCTTTATTCCGTTTCTGTTTATCCTAAAAAATCTCCCTCGTCCTTGCCTATGACAAACATACCCATAGCATGATGCAGCCACCACCATGCTTCAAAATATGAAGAGTGGTACTCAGTGATGTGTTGTGTTGAATTTGCCCCAAACATAACGCTTTGTAAATCAGGACATAAAGTTAATTTCTTTCCACATTTTTTTCAGCTTTATTCGCCTTATTGTAAACAGGAAGCATTTTTGGGAATATTTCTGTCCTGTACAGGTGTTCTTCCTTTCACTCTGTCATTTAGGTTGTGGAGTAACTACAATGTTGTTGATCCATCCTCAGTTTTTTCCTATCACAGTCATTAAACTCTGTAACTGTTTTAAAGTCACCAATCCCTGAGTGATTTCCTTCCTTTCCGGCAACTGAGTTAGGAAGGATGCATGTATCTTTGTAGTGACTGGGTGTATTGTTAAACCATCAAATGTGTAATTAATAACTTCACCATGCTCAAAAGGATATTCAATGTCTGTTTTATTTTCTTACTCATCGACCGATAGGTGCCCTTCTTTGCAAGGCCTCCCTGGTCTTTAACCTTTACTTAACACCCATCCCGGATCCGGGAGCATCCTCATCAATAAAAGTTGACTAGCATAGCCTAGCATAGCGCCACAAGTAAATAATAGCATAAAAATATGATGAAATCACAAGTCCAATACAGCAAATGAAAGAGAAACATCTTGTGAATTCAGCCATCGTTTACGATTTTTTTAATGTTTTACAGCGAAAACACAATATCTATTTCTATTAGCTAACCACAATAGCCAAAGACTCAATCGCATATTTTCACCATGTTTCTACCGCATAGGTAGCTATCACAAAACCGACCAAATATAAATATAATTAGTCACTAACCACGAAACAACTTCATCAGATGACAATCTTATAACATGTTATACAATAAATTTATGTTTTGTTCGAAAATGTGCATATTTGAGGTATAAATCATAGTTGTATATTGCAGCTACCATCAAAAATATCACCAAAGCAGCCAGAATAATTACAGAGAGCAACGTGAAATACCTAAATACTCATCATAAAACATTTATGAAAAATACATGGTGTACAGCAAATGAAAGATAAACATCTTGTGAATCCAGCCAATATTTCCGATTTTTTAAGTGTTTTACAGCGAAAACACAATATAGCATTATATTAGCTTACCACAATAGTCAAACACACAACCGCATTTATTCACCGCATAGATAGCATTCGCAAAAACCAGCAAAATATATAAAATGAATCACTAACCTTGACCAACTTCATCAGATGACAGTCTTATAACATCATGTTACACAAAACACTTATGTTTTGTTCGAAAATGTGCATATTTAGAGCTGCAAACCGTGGTTATACATTGTGAATATGTAGAATCGATTCACCAGAATGTCCGGAGCTATTTTGGACACTCACCAATCTGACCAAAGAACTCATCATAAACTTTACATAAAAATACTTGTTGTATGGCAAATGAAAGATACGCTGGTTCTTAATGCAACCGCCGTGTTCGATTTTAAAAAATAACTTTACCCTAACAAACAGCTTGCGTTATTGCGAGACAGCGCCCGCCAAAACGGCAGAGAATAGGAATAACATTTTCCACAGAAATACGAAATAACATCATAAATTGTTCTTACTTTTGTTGAGCTTCCATCAAAATCTTGTACAAGGAGTCCTAGGTCCAGAAAAAAATCGTTGTTTGGTTTTAGAATGTCCTTTTCTCCTGTCGAATTCGTGCCACAATGCTAGCCAATGTTAATGACGTTCGCAGTTTCTCTCGACGCAAAGACCGGAAAACTCCAAAAGTTCAAATAAACGTTGAATAAACTGATAGAACTCGGTTGAAAAAAACCTGCTTTACGATGTTATTATCACATGCATCAAATAAAATCAGAGCCGGAGATATTAGCCGTGTATACCGAACGCTTATCATAAGACAATATGGAGGTGTATATGTGCAAAGTCTTTAACCAGATCTAATGTGTTATATTCTCCTGTATTAATTTTACATTTCCACAAACTTCAAAGTGTATCATTGGAAATGGTATTAAAAATATGCATATCCTTGCTTCAGGTCCTGAGCGACAGGCAGTTAGATTTGGGTATGGCATTTTAGGCAATTTTTTTTTTAAAAGGGTCCGATCCTAAACTCTTACAAAGTTAATTGAATTCCTGCCACACTGAAAAATGAACACAAGTCAATTTAATGTGTACTCCTCTTCTGTAATGTACCTGTGAAGAAAACACTGGCTCCTTATTTAAAAGGCATAATGTGCACTAATCAAACTACACACTATATAGAACGTACTGTTTAGTAAAAATGAATGCCGCAAACAACAAATATCAGCATACGACACAGGACATTGGCCAATGTTGATTTTCTGTGTGACATTTCCAGTGATGATTCAGGAGTTATAAGTCGCAGGCTTTTAACATCAAATAATTTAATAACCTTGTCGATGTCACTAACAAATACAGTCATGGGTGGTAAGTCTACAATTGACTTGAAAGGAAAAAGCACCCTGGGAAATATGCAAATGAGTCTTTACACTATACAGTGTTAAAACAACACCCAGAAATGATTTACTGTAACACTACAGGTGTTAATTCTTACCCTGAGAAAGTGTAAGAGCGTCAGCACTAAGCAAAGTGAGTCCAGTTTACTCTAAATCAAATGTTTTGTTTTACACTGTAGGTGTTTCTTATTACTCTACAGTACAGCTATATAAACACCACAATCAAGTTAATTTCAACCCTTTAGGAGTTTAGGAAACACTGCAACATAGTTAAATCTTTAACACTTTCAATAGCGTTATTTTAAACCGCAGTTCAGTGGGACTCATATATTCTCTGAAAAATAGTGTACATTTAACACTTTCTGAGTTAAATATACACCATTCATTTTACCGTGTAGGCTCATCCTATTGAAAACATGCCATCCAATTCAGAATTGTATTGATTGCCGCCATTCATTCATTGTGGTACAGTGCGTCCCCTCAGCTGATTATCAGCTGTTGTCAGACACAAGTGGAGAGCGAAAGATGATTCGCTTCCTCACTAGAGTGCAGTGAATTCTACTGGATGAAATAGCCAAAATGAGTATGACATCCTGGCATTTAAAGCATACTTCAGTGTCATAGGCCTATTATGACATGTAATTTGTTTTGCATACCTAAAATGCCTACCTTTTAGAATGCAAGTATGCCACAGACACTCTCTTAGCCACTAACATAGCCTGGGTGCCAGCAGTGGTTGAAAAAAGTACCCAATTTTCATACTTGAGTAAAAGTAAAGATTACCTTAATAGAAAATGACTCAAGTAAAAATTAAAGTCACGCAGTTAAATAGTACTTCAGTAAAAGTCTAAAAGTATTTGGTTATAAATATACTTAAATGTTAAAAGTAAACGTAATTGCTAAAATATACTTAAGTATCAAATGTATAAGTACAAGTATAAATCATTTAAAATTCCTTATATCAAGCAAACCAGCTGGTGTAACCTGTAGTGAAACGGCTAGTTAATTAGCGGGGTGCGCTAATAGAGATTCAATCGGTGACTCCACTCGCTCTGAGACCTTGAAGTAGTTGTTCCCCTTGCTCTGTAAGGGCCGTGGCTTTTGTCGCGTGATGAGTAATGATGCTTCGAGGGTGGCTGGTTCGAGCCCAGGTAGGGGCAAGGAGAGGGATGAAAGATATACTGTTACACTGGCACAATTTTCTTGTTTTTAATTTACGGTCAGCCAGAAGCACACTCCAACACTCAGACACATTTTACAAATGAAGCATTTGTGTTTAGTGAGGCCACCAGAGCAGAGGTAGTAGGGATGACCAGGGATTTTCTCTTGATAAATGCGTGAATTGGACAATTTTCCTGTCATGCTAATTATTCAAATGTAACAAGTACTTTTGGGTGTCAGGGAAAATGTAAGGAGTAAAAAATACATAATTTTCTTTCAGGAAGGTAGTGGAGTAAAAGTAAAAGTTGTCCAAAATATAAATAGTAAAGTACAGGTACACCAAAAAACGATTTAAGTTGTACTTTTAAAGTATTTTTACTTAACAGTACTTTACACCGCTGGATGCCAGTCTGTTTCTGCTTCTTAGACAACTCCTTATGGATTTGACATGTTGGCAGGACAATTCATGGAGTTGGCAAGAGAGCAGAAAAAGACTGGCACCCAGGCTAGCTGGTCAGAGCTACCAGGCTACCAGACTGGCACCCAGGCTAGCTGATCAGATCTACCAGGCTACCAGACTGGCACACAGGCTAACACACTGGTACCCAGGCTACCAGACTGGCACCCAGGCTAGCTGGTCAGATCTACCAGGCTACCAGACTGGCACACAGGCTAACACACTGGTACCCAGGCTACCAGACTGGCACCCAGGCTAGCTGGTCAGATCTACCAGGCTACCAGACTGGCACCCAGGATAGCTGGTCAGATCTACCAGGCTACCAGACTGGCACACAGGCTAACACACTGGTACCCAGGCTACCAGACTGGCACACAGGCTAGCTGGTCAGATCTACCAGGCTACCAGACTGGCACACAGGCTAACACACTGGTACCCAGGCTACCAGACTGGCACCCAGGCTAGCTGGTCAGATCTACCAGGCTACCAGACTGGCGCAAAAGGCTAGCTGGTCAGAGCTACCAGGCTACCAGACTGGCACCCAGGCTAGCTGGTCAGAGCTACCAGGCTACCAGACTGGTACCCAGGCTAGCTGGTCAGATCTACCAGGCTACCAGACTGGCACACAGGCGAACACACTGGTACCCAGGCTACCAGACTGGCACCCAGGCTAGCTGGTCAGATCTACCAGGCTACCAGACTGGCACACAGGCTAACACACTGGTACCCAGGCTACCAGACTGGCACCCAGGCTAGCTGGTCAGAGCTACCAGGCTACCAGACTGGCACACAGGCTAACACACTGGCACACAGGCTAACAGACTGGCACCCATGCTAGCTGGTCAGTGCTACCAGGCTACCAGACTGGCACACAGGCTACGAGACTGGCACCCAGGCTAGCTGGTCAGTGCTACCAGGCTACCAGACTGGCACACAGGCTACCAGAGTGGCACCCAGGCTAGCTGGTCAGAGCAACCAGGCTACCAGAGTGGCACCCAGGCTAGCTGGCCAGAGCAACCAGGCTACCAGACTGGCACACAGGCTAACAGACTGGCACCCAGGCTAGCTGGTCAGTGCTACCAGGCTACCAGACTGGCACACAGGCTACGAGACTGGCACCCAGGCTAGCTGGTCAGAGCAACCAGGCTACCAGACTGGCACACAGGCTACCAGAGTGGCACCCAGGCTAGCTGGTCAGAGCAACCAGGCTACCAGAGTGGCACCCAGGCTAGCTGGCCAGAGCAACCAGGCTACCAGACTGGCACACAGGCTAACAGACTGGCACCCAGGCTAGCTGGTCAGTGCTACCAGGCTACCAGACTGACACACAGGCTACGAGACTGGTAACCAGGCTAGCTGGTCAGTGCTACCAGGCTACCAGACTGGCACACAGGCTACCAGACTGGCACCCAGGCTAACTGGTCAGTGCTACCAGGCTACCAGACTGGCACACAGGCTACCAGAGTGGCACCCAGGCTAGCTGGTAAGAGCAACCAGGCTACCAGACTGGCACACAGGCTACCAGACTGGCACCCAGGCTAGCTGGTCAGTGCTACCAGGCTACCAGACTGGCACGCAGGCTACCATAGTGGCACCCAGGCTAGCTGGTCAGAGCTACCAGGCTACCAGACTGGCACACAGGCTACCAGAGTGGCACCCTGACTAACTGATCAGAGCAACCAGGCTACCAGAGTGGCACCCAGGCTAGCTGGTCAGAGCAACCAGGCTACCAGACTGGCACACAGGCTACCAGAGTGGCACCCAGGCTAGCTGGTCAGAGCAACCAGGCTACCAGAGTGGCACCCAGGCAAGCTGGCCAGAGCAACCAGGCTACCAGAGTGGCAACCAGGCTAGCTGGTCAGAGCTACCAATAACCTACCTGACCATTACCAATAACTTCATGGGAAACTGACACTATGCCAGTCTAAACAGCTATGACATTCTCATGCCAACTATCAA
>NC_074694.1:1991549-2029049 GCF_029448725.1 Salvelinus fontinalis
TAGGGAGATGTCTTCAATACTGTCCACTAGTAGGGAGATGTCTTCAATACTGTCCACTAGTAGAGAGATGTCTTCAATACTGTCCACTAGTAGTGAGATGTCTTCAATACTGTCCACTAGTAGGGAGATGTCTTCAATACTGTCCACTAGTAGGGAGATGTCTTCAATACTGTCCACTAGTAGGGAGATGTCTTCAATACTGTCCACTAGTAGGGAGATGTCTTCAGTACTGTCCACTAGTAGTGAGATGTCTTCAATACTGTCCACTAGTAGGGAGATGTCTTCAATACTGTCCACTAGTAGGGAGATGTCTTCAATACTGTCCACTAGTAGGGAGATGTCTTCAATACTGTCCACTAGTAGGGAGATGTCTTCAATACTGTCCACTAGTAGGGAGATGTCTTCAGTACTGTCCACTAGTAGGGAGATGTCTTCAATACTGTCCACTAGTAGGGAGATGTCTTCAATACTGTCCACTAGTAGGGAGATGTCTTCAGTACTGTCCACTAGTAGGGAGATGTCTTCAATACTGTCCACTAGTAGAAAGATGTCTTCAGTACTGTCCACTAGTAGGGAGATGTCTTCAATACTGTCCACTAGTAGGGAGATGTCTTCAGTACTGTCCACTAGTAGGGAGATGTCTTCAGTACTGTCCACTAGTAGGGAGATGTCTTCAATACTGTCCACTAGTAGTGAGATGTCTTCAATACTGTCCACTAGTAGGGAGATGTCTTCAGTACTGTCCACTAGTAGTGAGATGTCTTCAATACTGTTCACTAGTAGGGAGATGTCTTCAATACTGTCCACTAGTAGAGAGATGTCTTCAATACTGTCCAATTGTACATTTACATTTACGTCATTTAGCAGACACTCTTATCCAGAGTGACTTACAGTAGTATTGAGTGCATACATTTTTTTTCATACTAGTCCCCCGTGGGAATCGAACCCACAAGCGTGGCACTGCAAGTGCCATGCTCTACCAACTGAGCTACACGGGACATTTGTAGGAAGAGGTCTTCAGTACTGTCCATTAGGGGCAATGTGAACACCTACTACAATAGGATGCCAGCTTGTTAGGGTATTGTGGATGGGGAGAGAGGAAGCTCTCAAACTGTACTCTCTGGCTCAGAGGATTGCAGGTTCAATCATAATGCCAGGCACTTGTTTTATTTTTGTCTGTTTTAACCCTATTCCTCACCTGAAAATGACCTTAACCCGTACCTGAAAATTACCTTAACCCTTGCCTTAACCCTTACCTTAACCTTTACCTTAACCCTTACCTTAACCCTTACCTTAACCCTTACCTTAACCCTAACCTTAACCCTTACCTTAACCCTTAACCCCCTACCTTAACCCTTACCTTAACCCTTACCTTAACCCTTACCTTAACCCTTACCTTAACCCTTACCTTAACAATTACCTTAACCCTTAACCCTTACCTTAACCCGTACCTTAACCCTATCTTATCCCTTACCTTAACCCTTACCTTAACCCTTACCTTAACCCTTACCTTAACCCTTACCTTAACCCTTACCTTAACCCTTACCTTAACCCTTAACCCTTACCTTAACCCTTACCTTAACCCTTACCTTAACCCTTACCTTAACCCTATCTTAACCCTTACCTTAACCCTTACCTTAACCCTTACCTTAACCCTTACCTTAACCCTTACCTTAACCAGTCAGAAATATTTTTTACCCTATAATAAACTTTAAAGGCCCAGTGTAGTCGAAAACATGATTTGTTTTGGAATAAATAATAATAATATTTCTGTAGAATTGTGAAAACGATAAATACCATTTTAGTGTCAAAGCTGTTTGAAAAGAGCGACTGAAATATCAGCATGTTTTGGTGGGATGGAGTTTTGGCCTGGTGACATCACCATGCGGAACATAACAACAAGAGAGAGAGAGAGCACACACACACACACACACAGCCACACACACACACACACAGCCACACACACACACACACACAGCCACACACACACACACACACACACACACACACACACACACACACACACACACACACACACACACACACACACACACACACACACACACACACACACACACACACACACACACACACACACACACACACACACACACAATAGAGAGAGAGGGCCTAACCTCTCTGCCAATAACAGCCAGGTTTCACGTGTCCCCTCCACTACTAAGACCACTACCAGACAGTCCTAGCAAAACTACTGATTGAGAAAAATGTAAAACAATCACAGAAAGATATTTCATTGTTACCCAGACATGATTTGATATTTTTCAACCTTTACCTCGATAAGCAGTAGGATTTAATGTCTACACGTGGACACAAACATTGAATAACTGAAGTGAAACCATTAGATGGTGTTGGTATTTCTACAGATTAGTGCATCTACATTACCTTCATAAAGGAACAGAGATAGAAAAGACACACAAACACGTGGTTAGAATCGACCCTCCTCACTCTTCATTAACGAGGTAACACAGGGAACTCTCCATCTCAAACAGCCTAGCTAACAAAGCCATGAGAGTCATGATGGGAAAAGGTATAAACCCTGCTGACAGATAACCAACAGAATTTTCTGGCGTTTTACTTGGCAGGAAGGTTGTGTTGATAACTGCTGTGATGACAAACATAAAACATCAGCCACCCTGTTGTATCTATATTCTAATGATGTGTTGAAAAGATATAAACAGAGAGGGGTCGTCGGTGAGGGAGAGTAGGGCCTGTTAGAAATGACAAATAAATATAGAAATACAATTCTTGCCAAGAGTCTACAGGACCTCAATAGTAGTGCCTGGTCGTTTTGCCCAGAGTCTACAGGACCTCAGTAATAGTGACTGATCGTGTTGCCCAGAGTCTACAGGACCTCAGTAATAGTGACTGGTCGTGTTGCCTAGAGTCTACAGGACCTCAGTAATAGTGACTGATCGTGTTGCCCAGAGTCTACAGGACCTCAGTAATAGTGACTGGTCGTGTTGCCTAGAGTCTACAGGACCTCAGTAATAGTGACTGATCGTGTTGCCCAGAGTCATCAGGACCTCAGTAATAGTGACTGATCGTGTTGCCCAGAGTCTAAAGGACCTCAGTAATAGTGACCGGTCGTGTTGCCCAGAGTCTACAGGACCTCAGTAATAGTGACTGGTCGTGTTGCCTAGAGTCTACAGGACCTCAGTAATAGTGACTGGTTGTGTTGCCCAGAGTCATCAGGACCTCAGTAATAGTGACTGGTTGTGTTGCCCAGAGTCTACAGCACCTCAGTAGTAGTGCCTGGTCGTGTTGCCCAGAGTCTACAGGACCTCAGTAAAAGTGACCGGTCGTGTTGCCCAGAGTCTACAGGACCTCAGTACTAGTGACCGGTCGTGTTGCCCAGAGTCTACAGGACCTCAGTAATAGTGACTGGTCGTGTTGCCCAGAGTCTACAGGAACTCAGTTTTTTCTATATATTTTCATCTTCCAGATATATTGTTTTATATTCTCCTAACATTCCTTTCACATTTGCACAAACTTCAAAGTGTTTCCTTTCAAATGGTATCAATAATATGCATTTCCTTGCTTCAGGTTCTGAGCTACAATGCAGTTTGATTTGGCTATGTCATTTTAGGTGAACATTGAAATAAGAAACGAGTCTAATCCCTAAGAAGTTATTAAGACACTCATTACCAATACGTTGAAGGAGAAGAAGAAGAAGAAGTAATGTATTGTCTTACTGCTCACATTCTTCTTCTCTGCCTGCAATCCTATTCCTCTGAAGACTCAGAACACTCAGGCTGAAATCGACAGAACACTATTTGATATGCAAAGAGCTGAGTGATTATCCCCTGTGTTCTGTCAGCATGCAAACCAGTCCTGTTTCCCTCATCATAATGTCTGTTGTGCTTTGAGAAGCCTTTCATTCCTTCCATTCATCTATTCATTTTCAGATTTTCATTTGCGTGCATTTCTCCCTTCCATACAAATACTGAAAAATAAAGAAAAGAATATGGGAACACGCTGCTGTTAGCCATGGACAGAGACATGCAATGCAATGTAATGTCAATAATATTTCCCATTTAGTTTTGCCTTTCATCCCAGGTCATGTGTCTTCTCAGTCATGTTGAGACTGGTCTACTACTATTGCCTTCCAGGTCATGTGTCTTCTCAGTCATGTTGAGACTGGTCTACTGCTATTGTCTTCCAGGTCATGTGTCTTCTCAGTCAGGTTGAGACTGGTCTACTACTATTGTCTTCCAGGTCATGTATCTTCTCAGTCATGTTGAGACTGGTCTACTTCTATTGTCTTCCAGGTCATGTGTCTTCTCAGTCATGTTGAGACTGGTCTACTGCTATTGTCTTCCAGGTCATGTGTCTTCTCAGTCAGGTTGACACTGGTCTACTACTATTGTCTTCCATGTCATGTGTCTTCTCAGTCAGGTTGAGACTGGTCTACTACTATTGTCTTCCATGTCATGTGTCTTCTCAGTCAGGTTGAGACTGGTCTACTACTATTGTCTTCCAGGTCATGTGTCTTCTCAGTCAGGTTGAGACTGGTCTACTACTATTGTCTTCCAGGTCATGTGTCTTCTCAGTCAGGTTGAGACTGGTCTACTACTATTGTCTTCCAGGTCATGTGTCTTCTCAGTCATATTGACACTGGTCTACTACTATTGATTTAATGTATTGTTGTTCTGATTAATATTGTTGTTGTAGTTGTTGTTAATGGTAATCACATTTCAACTACTACTTTGATTTAACTAGGCAAGTCAGTTAAGAACAAATTCTTATTTACAATGACGGCCTACCCCGACCAAACACAGATGACGCTGGGCCAATTGTGTGCCGCCCTATGGGACTCCCAATCACAGCCGTATGTGATACAGCCTGGATTCGAACCAGGGACTATAGTGAACCCACTTGCACTGAGATGCAGTGCATTAGACCCCTGCTCCACTCGGGAGCACATTATTATTGCTGTTGTTCCCACCATTTTTGTTATATACTTTGACAACGTAAGTAATTTAACTTGCCATGTCAATATAGTCTATTGAATTGAGAGAGCGAGAGAGTGAGAGAGAGAGAGAATGAGAGAGAGACAGACAGGCAGAGAGAGAGACAGACAGGCAGAGAGAGAGACAGACAGGCAGATAGAGAGACAGAGAAAGACAGACAGACAGACAGACAGACAGACAGACAGACAGACAGACAGACAGAGTTGATAGTCCTGCTGTCCTCTCTCAGGTCTATTCATCTGAATATAATGTGTGTCTACAGGAGGGCTTGTTGACATTTAGTCCCATCTGCGAGTGCAAATGATTTCGGAAGGGTGAGCAGATCAGATTGAGGTACAGTGTATGGAGAGGTGTGTGCTTAGTGTAGCTCTTTCAGTGGCTTGTGGTGTGTGTGTGTGTGTGTGTGTGTGTGTGTGTGTGTGTGTGTGTGTGTGTGTGTGTGTGTGTGTGTGTGTGTGTGTGTGTGTGTGTGTGTGTGTGTGTGTGTGTGTGTGTGTGTGTGTGTGTGTGTGTGTGTGTGTAATGTAGCTGTGACAAACATAGCTCTTTGGATAGGCTGGTGGAGTGTCTCTACCATAACACTGTGATTGGCTGGTGGAGTGTCTCTACCATAACACTGTGATTGGCTGGTGGAGTGTCTCTACCATAACGCTGTGATTGGCTGGTGGAGTGTCTCTACCATAACGCTGTGATTGGCTGGTGGAGTGTCTCTACCATAACGCTGTGATTGGCTGGTGGAGTGTCTCTACCATAACACTGTGATTGGCTGGTGGAGTGTCTCTACCATAACACTGTGATTGGCTGGTGGAGTGTCTCTACCGTAACGCTGTGATTGGCTGGTGGAGTGTCTCTACCATAACACTGTGATTGGCTGGTGGAGTGTCTCTACCATAACACTGTGATTGGCTGGTGGAGTGTCTCTACCATAACGCTGTGATTGGCTGGTGGAGTGTCTCTACCATAACACTGTGATTGGCTGGTGGAGTGTCTCTACCGTAACGCTGTGATTGGCTGGTGGAGTGTCTCTACCATAACACTGTGATTGGCTGGTGGAGTGTCTCTACCGTAACGCTGTGATTGGCTGGTGGAGTGTCTCTACCATAACACTGTGATTGGCTGGTGGAGTGTCTCTACCGTAACGCTGTGATTGGCTGGTGGAGTGTCTCTACCGTAACGCTTTGATTGGCTGGTGGAGTGTCTCTACCGTAACGCTGTGATTGGCTGGTGGAGTGTCTCTACCGTAACGCTGTGATTGGCTGGTGGAGTGTCTCTACCGTAACGCTGTGATTGGCTGGTGGAGTGTCTCTACCATAACACTGTGATTGGCTGGTGGAGTGTCTCTACCGTAACGCTGTGATTGGCTGGTGGAGTGTCTCTACCGTAACGCTGTGATTGGCTGGTGGAGTGTCTCTACCATAACACTGTGATTGGCTGGTGGAGTGTCTCTACCATAACACTGTGATTGGCTGGTGGAGTGTCTCTACCATAACACTGTGATTGGCTGGTGGAGTGTCTCTACCGTAACGCTGTGATTGGCTGATGGAGTGTCTCTACCATAACGCTGTGATTGGCTGGTGGAGTGTCTCTACCATAACGCTGTGATTGGCTGGTGGAGTGTCTCTACCATAACACTGTGATTGGCTGGTGGAGTGTCTCTACCGTAACGCTGTGATTGGCTGATGGAGTGTCTCTACCATAACGCTGTGATTGGCTGGTGGAGTGTCTCTACTGTAACACTGTGATTGGCTGGTGGAGTGTCTCTACCATAACACTGTGATTGGCTGGTGGAGTGTCTCTACCATAACACTGTGATTGGCTGGTGGAGTGTCTCTACCATAACGCTGTGATTGGCTGATGGAGTGTCTCTACCATAACGCTGTGATTGGCTGGTGGAGTGTCTCTACCATAACGCTGTGATTGGCTGGTGGAGTGTCTCTACCATAACGCTGTGATTGGCTGGTGGAGTGTCTCTACCATAACACTGTGATTGGCTGGTGGAGTGTCTCTACCATAACACTGTGATTGGCTGGTGGAGTGTCTCTACCATAACACTGTGATTGGCTGGTGGAGTGTCTCTACCGTAACGCTGTGATTGGCTGATGGAGTGTCTCTACCGTAACGCTGTGATTGGCTGATGGAGTGTCTCTACCATAACGCTGTGATTGGCTGGTGGAGTGTCTCTACCATAACGCTGTGATTGGCTGGTGGAGTGTCTCTACCATAACACTGTGATTGGCTGGTGGAGTGTCTCTACCGTAACGCTGTGATTGGCTGATGGAGTGTCTCTACCATAACGCTGTGATTGGCTGGTGGAGTGTCTCTACCATAACGCTGTGATTGGCTGGTGGAGTGTCTCTACCATAACACTGTGATTGGCTGGTGGAGTGTCTCTACCATAACACTGTGATTGGCTGGTGGAGTGTCTCTACCATAACACTGTGATTGGCTGGTGGAGTGTCTCTACCATAACACTGTGATTGGCTGGTGGAGTGTCTCTACCATAACACTGTGATTGGCTGGTGGAGTGTCTCTACCATAACACTGTGATTGGCTGGTGGAGTGTCTCTACCATAACGCTGTGATTGGCTGATGGAGTGTCTCTACCATAACACTGTGATTGGCTGGTGGAGTGTCTCTACCATAACACTGTGATTGGCTGGTGGAGTGTCTTTACCATAATGCTGTGATTGGCTGGTGGAGTGTCTCTACCGTAACGCTGTGATTGGCTGGTGGAGTGTCTCTACCATAACACTGTGATTGGCTGGTGGAGTGTCTCTACCATAACACTGTGATTGGCTGGTGGAGTGTCTCTACCATAACACTGTGATTGGCTGGTGGAGTGTCTCTACCATAACACTGTGATTGGCTGGTGGTGTGTCTCTACCATAACGCTGTGATTGGCTGGTGGAGTGTCTCTACCATAACGCTGTGATTGGCTGGTGGAGTGTCTCTACCATAACACTGTGATTGGCTGGTGGAGTGTCTCTACCATAACACTGTGATTGGCTGGTGGAGTGTCTCTACCATAACACTGTGATTGGCTGGTGGAGTGTCTCTACCATAACACTGTGATTGGCTGGTGGAGTGTCTCTACCATAATGCTGTGATTGGCTGGTGGAGTGTCTCTACAATAACGCTGTGATTGGCTGGTGGAGTGTCTCTACCGTAACGCTGTGATTGGCTGGTGGAGTGTCTCTACCATAACACTGTGATTGGCTGGTGGAGTGTCTCTACCATAACACTGTGATTGGCTGGTGGAGTGTCTCTACCGTAACGCTGTGATTGGCTGGTGGAGTGTCTCTACCGTAACGCTGTGATTGGCTGGTGGAGTGTCTCTACCATAACGCTGTGATTGGCTGGTGGAGTGTCTCTACCATAACACTGTGATTGGCTGGAGGAGTGTCTCTACCATAACACTGTGATTGGCTGGTGGAGTGTCTCTACCGTAACGCTGTGATTGGCTGGTGGAGTGTCTCTACTGTAACACTGTGATTGGCTGGTGGAGTGTCTCTACCATAACGCTGTGATTGGCTGGTGGAGTGTCTCTACCATAACGCTGTGATTGGCTGGTGGAGTGTCTCTACCATAACACTGTGATTGGCTGGTGGAGTGTCTCTACCATAACACTGTGATTGGCTGGTGGAGTGTCTCTACCATAACACTGTGATTGGCTGGTGGAGTGTCTCTACCATAACACTGTGATTGGCTGGTGGAGTGTCTCTACCATAACGCTGTGATTGGCTGGTGGAGTGTCTCTACCATAACACTGTGATTGGCTGGTGGAGTGTGTGTCTGGCTAGCATGCATAACTCTTCAGCTCCATCAACCTGAATAATACATTCAATCACCCAAGGAAGTGGCAGCTGAGGACGCTCACATAACTTAGGCCTGCCTACATTCCTCTGAATATGCATGACCGTTGCCGACGCTAGCTATCATGGCAACCGACAGTGTGTGTTTTGCCTACAGCAAGAGTGTGTCTTGCTTGTTTCCTTGCTAAGAAACGCTAATCAAAACGTCCGAGCAGAGGAAGTTGTTACCTTACAGTGTGGCGCGTGGTTCACCTACCGTGGGCATGAAAAAGGACAAGGGTTCCTCGTGAAAAGAGGATTCCTGTGGTTTTGATACGTAACGCACAAAAACCTCCTCAGGAGAACGGCCATCTCTACATCGTCAATAAGACAAACCCCTATGGCAGAGTCTCTTTTCCTTCTCTGATGACATTGAACGATATTGAACGACATTGAACGATATTGAACGATATTGAACGACATTGAACGATATTGAACGACATTGAACGATATTGAACGACATTGAACGACATTGAACGACATTGAACGACATTGAACGACATTGAACGACATTGAACGACATTGAACGACATTGAACGACATTGCATGTCCTGTAAGCAACCGTCTAAGGGTCAGAGACACTGCGAGAGATGGAATACAGGCCGGCAGTCAGTCACAGAGATAGGCGTGTACACACACAGAGACAGGCGTGTACACACACAGAGACAGGCGTGTACACACACAGAGACAGACGTGTACACACACAGAGACAGGCGTGTACACACACAGAGACAGGCGTGTACACACACAGAGACAGGCGTGTACACACACAGAGACAGGCGTGTACACACACAGAGACAGGCGTGTACACACACAGAGACAGGCGTGTACACACACAGAGACAGGCGTGTACACACACAGAGACAGACGTGTACACACACAGAGACAGGCGTGTACACACACAGAGACAGGCGTGTACACACACAGAGACAGACGTGTACACACACAGAGACAGACGTGTACACACACAGAGACAGACGTGTACACACACAGAGACAGACGTGTACACACACAGAGACAGACGTGTACACACACAGAGACAGACATAAGGGCTCATTGAACACCTACCAACACTTTATATATTTGTATTTGTGCCAAAACAACTAACGTTGAGGATCCACATTGATGCGTGAAAAACACCTCTCAAAAATATATTTTCATATTGCTTTGAGCTTCCTTTGAGAATGAGCTCAGATAGATAAGTATAGGAAAAGCAGCAGGTGGTTCTCTCTCTCTCTGGATGAGCCTACAAAGATAAGGGTAAGACTTCAAACGTCCTCTTCGAAAGTCCTCTTCGACCGTCCTCATCGAACGTCCTCGTCGAACGTCCTCTTCCAACGTCCTCATCGAACGTCCTCGTCGGACGTCCTCTTCCAACGTCCTCATCGAACGTCCTCATCAATCGTCCTCGTCGAACGTCCTCATCGAACGTCCTCTTCCAACGTCCTCTTCCAACGTCCTCATCAAACGTCCTCTTCCAACGTCCTCATCGAACGTCCTCATCGAACGTCCTCATCAATCGTCCTCGTCGAACGTCCTCATCGAACGTCCTCTTCCAACGTCCTCTTCCAACGTCCTCTTCCAACGTCCTCATCAAACGTCCTCATCGAACGTCCTCTTCCAACGTCCTCTTCCAACGTCCTCTTCAAACGTCCTCTTCCAACGTCCTCTTCAAACATCCTCTTCCAACGTCCTCATCACATGTCCTCATCACAGAGGAGCACAGGCTGCCTCCAACATGGCAGCCTATCCCTATATGGTGTATTACTTTTGATCAGAGCCCTGGGCTTTATGGGCCAATCAGGACGTTCCCACAGTGTGATAAACATCAATAGGGTGCCAATCAGGACGTTCCCACAGTGTGATAAACATCTATACGGTGCCAATCAGGACGTTCCCACAGTGTGATAAACATCTATAGGGTGCCAATCAGTACGTATCCACAGTGTGATAAATATCTATAGGGTGCCAATAAGGACGTTCCCACATTGTGATAAACATCTATAGGGTGCCAATCAGTACGTATCCACAGTGTGATAAATATCTATAGGGTGCCAATAAGGACGTTCCCACATTGTGATAAATATCTATAGGGTGCCAATCAGGATGTTCCCACAGTGTGATAAACATCAATAGGGTGCCAATCAGTACGTACCCACAGTGTGATAAATATCTATAGGGTGCCAATCAGGACGTTCCCACAGTGTGATAAATATCTATAGGGTGCCAATCAGGACGTTCCCACATACGTCTTATATATGTTTTACTAACAAATTCCACAGCAATGGGAGAGAGAAACTAACGAAGGGACCGGCACACTTCAAACGTACCCCCTTTTTAATTAATAGTTACAAAAAAACACTCGCTTTTGACAAATGTGTAGGTGCACTGAGAGTTGGGGGACACTGCTGTTTCAGAAAGGAACTAGTAATTACACCACTGGGCTTCCATCAGTCTGTTAAACATATCACCTACACGACCTCTGGGTGACCTCTGGGGTGTGATTGATGAGGTTCAAACCCAGGTTCGCCTGCATGTCGGGAATAGTTCATTAGCTCACTAAAACCAACGCCTAGCAACTCTGCCGGGTCTCATGCAATGTTACTCATCACCTGAGAATGATCACCCAACCCCTGCTGTTACAGGAGCACAGTACAACAAGCATCAAACCATTAGACCAAACATCAGAATTAATACTTTCTTTGCCTTATCAAGACTCTTTCGGGTCTCAAGCAATGTTACTCATCACCTGAGCATGATCACCGAACCAACTCTGTTACAAAAGCACAGTACAACAAGCACCAAACCATTGGACTAGACATTCCTTGCTATTTGTACATTGACATGCCAATGTAATTGTCCCATATTTAGCCAGCTGGCTAATTCTTATCTGTAGACTCTACATTCTCCAGGACATGTAGATGATGATGATCAAGTCTATCGATCTTGAACACAGTTGAGAATAACAGTTGACATCAAGGGGGATGTGAGTTCCTCGGACCCAGACGATGGAGATGGATTGGGAAGCTCTCACTTGGATCAATTAGAATTCACAAGAGCCAGCAGTAGACTGTAATCAACCTACTTTCACTCCTGCCCATAGCAATTATCTTGGCACTTAAGAATCAACAAAGCACGTAATGACAACCAGTCTATGAAGGAACGCAGACAGAGTTGAGGGTGAGCCCTGTGTGTGAGAGAGAGGAAGTCTGCAATAACAAGCTTTTATGGCTTAACAGAAAAACAAAAGCACGCTTGAGGTTTGAATCGCATGAAGGCCTATTTGTTTTCAAGGACACAAGTAGAGAGTTCTACTTACTGGAGTTTGGTGTCTCTATTAACACATATCTTCTCTGTTGATACTGAAACAGATGTGGGTCTGTCGTTTTAGTTTATTCTGGGTGTAACGCTCGTCTGATGAAGAATGAGGAGGTGGACCACAGCGCAGCGTCGTACGCGTTCATGATTTTTATTTTAACTCAGAAGATTGCGAACAAAAATAACAAAGAGATAAACGAACAGTTCTGTAAGGCGACCAAACTAAACAGAAAACAACTACCCACAAAGCATCGGTGGAGAAAGGCAACATAAGTATGGTTCTCAATAAGAGACAACGATAGCCAGCTGCCTCTGATTGAGAACCACACCCGGCCAAACACACAGAAATACAAATCATAGAAAAAGGAAAATAGAATGCCCACCCAAATCACACCCTGACCAAACCAAAATAGAGACAGCTCTCTACGGTCAGGGCATGACACTGGGTGAGTATACTGTATACAAATACTGTATTCTACCTACTTCAGTGGAAATTGTAAGTCACTCTGCATAGGAGAGTCTGATATTAGACGTAAATGTAAAGAAAAATGGTTCTTCTTTGGGTCCTGAACCACATAGTCTGGAGGTCCAGGTCACCCTAAAACCACATGGGTTTTCTATGTCACCCTAAAATCACAGGGGTTATCTATGTCACCCTAAAATCACAAGGGGTTTTCTATCACCCTAAAATCACAAGGGTTTATCTATGTCACCCTAAAATTACAAGGGTTTATCTATGTCACCCTTAAAATCATAAGGGTTTATCGATGTCACCCTTAAAATCACAAGGTTTTTCTATGTCTCCCTAAAATTACAAGGGTTTATCTATGTCACCCTTAAAATCACAGGGGTTTATAAATGTCACCCTTAAAATCACAAGGGGTTATCTATGTCACCCTAAAATCACTGGGGTTATCTATGTCAACTTAAAACCACAGGGGTTATCTATGTCACCCTTAAAATCACAAGGGGTTATCTATGTCACCCTTAAAATCACAAGGGGTTATCTATGTCACCCTAAAATCACTGGGGTTATCTATGTCAACTTAAAACCACAGGGGTTATCTATGTCATCTTAAAATCACAGGGGTTATCTATGTCACCCTTAAAATCACAGGGTTATCTATGTCACCCTAAATCACAGGGGTTTATCGATGTCACCCTTAAAATCACAAGGGTTTATCGATGTCACCCTAAATCACAAGGGTTTATCGATGTCACCCTTAAAATCACAAGGGTTTATCGATGTCACCCTTAAAATCACAAGGGTTTATCGATGTCACCCTTAAAATCACAAGGGTTTATCTATGTCACCCTTAAAATCACAAGGGTTTATCTACTGTTCTAAACATGACAGTGTTTATATGTTTTTCCTGAAATGAGAAGCCAATCAGAAGGAAAGAGGGAGACAGGTACAGAGAGCAGATAGATACAAACCATCATTACAGGATTCACACCAGTACCTGTAACTGTTTACTTTCTCCTGAGGATTCACACCAGTACCTGTAACTGTTGACTTTCTCCTGAGGATTCACACCAGTACCTGTAACTGTTGACTTTCTCCTGAGGATTCACACCAGTCCATGGCACAGCTGATGTAATAGCATTATGCTCTGAAGGACAGGAACAATGATTATGAGTCTCTCAGGCTGTTTAGACAGGTGGCCCGATTCTTAGCTTTTTTTTTCACTCATTTGTATTTCAACCAATCAGATCTGATGTGAAAAGTTCAGATGTGATTGGTCAAAAGACCAATTAGTAGGAAAAATGTAATAATTTGGCGGCCTGTGTAAACACAGACATGGATGGAAAACAATCAATCACAGGTTGAGCTCCAAATGGCAACCCTTTTCTCTTTTATAGCGTACTACGGGCCCAAGTCAAAGAGTTACGCACTATATATGAAATAGTGTGTATTTTGAGACACAGACACATAGATTAAACAACATAGGAAGTTATGAGACATTGATAGAAAAAACGATGTTGCCAATCAACACGATGTAACACTCCTGACTTCCTGCCATACTCAATCCTACAGGGTTATCTAGCTGAGGGAGCTTATTCTATCCTTGTGGGGATCTAAAATTGCCCAAAGTCCCCATAAGGACATTACACATTACACACTTCAAAGTGTTTCCTTTCAAATGGTACCAAGCATATGACTATCCTTGCTTCAGGGCCTGAGCTACAGGCAGTTAGATTTGGGTATGTCATTTTAGGTGAACATTTAAAAAAAGGGTCAGATCCTTAAGAGTATTTTAAGACTTTTGAAAGAAAACCTGAGGAGACATTATAGACTAGATATATGGCCTTGAGCAAATGTACGGTACATTTGGCTCTGGTAAAAAGTAGTGGCCTTAATAGGAAATAGTATGCCATTTGGAACACAGACTTGCAATAGAGTGCTTTTGCATTCCCTTCAACAAAAAAGACAACACCAGCCACATATCATTTTACCTCAGAGTTCGCCCACAACAGGAAGTAAAGGAAAAATATATTAGAAAAACAAAAACTGTTTCCCTTAGTCCCTTGGGAGTCTCACAGTGTGAAATGCTTCAATATTGCATGATATAGCACTCAGATCTGAACCATATGGTGAGAGGGTGTGAAATAGCACACAAACAACGTTATATCACACTGGTTAGAATGTCAACAAAATAGATACAGACTGTTTGAGGGTTTATAGACACAGATACAGACTGTTTGAGGGATTATAGACACAGATACAGACTGTTTGAGGGTTTATAGACACAGATACAGACTGTTTGAGGGTTTATAGACACAGATACAGACTGTCTGTAACGTCCTGACCAGAGTTCTTATGTGTTTTGCTTGTTTAGTGTTGGTCAGGACGTGAGCTGGGTGGGAATTCTGTGTTGTGTGTCTAGTTCGTCTGTTTCTGTGTTCAGCCTAATATGGTTCTCAATCAGAGACAGCTGTCAATCGTTGTCCCTGATTGAGAATCATATATAGGTGGCTTGTTTTGTGTTGGGGATTGTGGGTGGTTGTTTCCTGTGTCAGTGTTTGTGCCACACAGGAATGTGACGGTTAGTTTGTTTGTTATTTTGTATACTGTCTATGTCTAACGTTAGTAGCTTGTGTATTGCACTTTCGTTTGTAGCTTCACGGTCGTTTATGGTTTTGTATTAGTTTGTCAGTATCTTGTCTCTGTGTTAATTAAATCCATGGAAAATTACCACGCTGCACATTGGTCCTCCGATCCTTCTCTCCTCTCCTTGTCCGAGGAGGAGGAAGAGCTAGACTGCCGTTACACTGTCTGTGGATTTATAGACACATATACAGACTGTTTATGGATTTATAGACACAGATACAGATGGTTTGTGGGTTTATAGACACAGATACAGACTGTTTGTGGGTTTATAGACACAGATACAGATGGTTTGTGGGTTTATAGACACAGTACAGACTGTTTGTGGATTTAAAGACACAGATACAGACTGTTTGTGGATTTATAGACACAGATACAGACTGTTTGTGGGTTTATAGACACAGATACAGATGGTTTGTGGGTTTATAGACACAGTACAGACTGTTTATGGATTTATAGACACAGATACAGACTGTTTGTGGATTTAAAGACACAGTACAGACTGTTTGTGGGTTTTTTAGACACAGATACAGATGGTTTGTGGGTTTATAGACACATATACAGACTGTTTGAGGATTTATAGACACAGATACAGACTGTTTGTGGATTTATAGACACAGATACAGACTGTTTGTGGATTTATAGACACAGATACAGACTGTTTGTGGGTTTAAAGACACTCAGTGTATATGATCATATAAGAAGAGAGGGGCATCTGTGTCATCTCTGAATATGATTCTTTGTGGTGAAGCAGTTGATAATCCAAAGATACCATTTCTGAATCAAAGATATGGTGGCTCCGTAAGAGATGCTTATAGAGACTGAGATTATGACCCAGAGATATGGTGGCTCCGGAAGAGATGCTTACATAGACTTCAATTATGACCCAGAGATATGGTGGCTCCGTAAGAGATGCTTACATAGACTCCAGTTATGACCCAAAGATATGGTGGCTCCGTAAGAGATGCTTACATAGACTTCAATTATGACCCAAAGATATGGTGGCTCCGGAAGAGATGCTTACATAGACTTCAATTATGACCCAAAGATATGGTGGCTCCGGAAGAGATGCTTACATAGACTCCAGTTATGACCCAAAGATATGGTGGCTCCGGAAGAGATGCTTACTTACATAGACTCCAATTATACCCAAAGATATGGTGGCTCCGTAAGAGATGCTTAAATAGATACCAGTTAAAACAAATGATGCTGTGATGTTAACTGTCTGTCACACGCACATTCAGCAGCTTTCATGTTCCTTTTTGGAGATTAGAACATGAAGTATTGTAGCCCACTCAGACAGCAAGGGCCAATGAAATGATGGGAACTACGTTGTCATGGTGACAGAGATTGCACCAGAGTGATTCCCGTGTTCAACCGACCTACGTGCGCACGGACGCACGCGTACGCGCACACACACACACACACGGACGCACACGCACGCGCACACACACACGCGCACACACACACGGACGCACACGCACACACACACGGACGCACGCGCACACACACACGGACGCACGCGCACGCGCACACACACACGTACACACACACACACACACACAAACACACAAACACACAAACACACAAACACACAAACACACAAACACACAGACACACAGACACACAGACAAACAGCTTTTAGCAGACACCGGCAGAAGTCATCTGGAGCCAATTACTTTCATTTGGACACAGTTGTTTGTGCATTAATTTTCAATTCTTTAAAAATGGATTATGGATTTCTGTTGCCTTAATGATTATTCATGCAGTTAGATGTTCAGAGCTTTACTAAGTGTCTCTGGAAGAGCAAAGTGATTTCACATAGAACAATATGTTTTGGTGCAGAGGGAAATGGGGGGGGGTCAAATTAGCGAGATAGTTGAACGCATCAAGCATGAGAGAGAGAGAGAGAGATACAGAGAGGGAGAGAGAGAGATACAGAGAGAGAGAGAGAGAGAGAGAGAGAGAGAGAGATACGGTGAGAGAGAGAGAGAGATACGGTGAGAGAGAGAGAAAGCTCTTCCTATTATCAAGCTGCAGGACTTCCTATTATCAAACTGTAGCTTTTCCTATTATCACGTTGTGGAGGGGGTGAAAAAAAACATAATTCTAATAAAATAGTTGCAGGTGCACAATAAAATACAATTCCTAATGTGATAAGTAGCCTAAGCATAGGTCATGATTCGATAACAGCAGCCACTGCAGCCTAAAGTAAATTGAAATGCATTTGACAAAATTATGTAATTACCGCTTCCTGTCACACTGTACCTCTTCTTATTGTCCAGTCACCCCTCCCTGTCAAGATGTAACTCTTCTTATTGTCCAGTCACCCCTCCCTGTCAAGATGTAACTCTTCTTATTGTCCAGTCACCCCTCCCTGTCAAGATGTAACTCTACTTATTGTCCAGTCACCCCTCCCTGTCAAGATGTAACTCTACTTATTGTCCAGTCACCCCTCCCTGTCAAGATGTAACTCTTCTTATTGTCCAGTCACCCCTCCCTGTCTCCATGTGCATGTATTATTCAAATGTCTAAAACTGATTGTGAGTTACTCAAAATGAATTGTTTCTCCCTCAGGTGTGTTTGTGTGTGTGTGTGCGTGTGCTCATCCAGGTTGTGTCTGCATGTGTGCGTGCCTGCCTGTGTGTTCCTGCTTGTGAATAGTCTGAATTGAAGTTACAATACTTGACCCAGTCCTCACCATGTAGACCTAGTCCCCTACATTGGGAGGGAATGGAAAGCAACCAGTAAATAGATGGATTGCCAAGATGTGAGTTCCACAAAACACGTCTGCATATTGAATTCGCACATGCCCCTAACAATCTGTCACCCAACCGACTCCCTCGCCCTCCACTCCTCTCCTCTCCTATACTCCCCTCTACTCCACTTCTCTCCCTCCACTCCTCTCCTCTCCTCTCCTCCCCTCTCCTCCACTTCTCTCCCTCTCTCTTCTCCTATCCCCTCCTCCCCTCTCCTTCGCTCCCCTCTCCCTCTCTCTTCTCCTCTCCCCTCCTCCCATCTCCCCCGCTCCCCTTTACCTCTATCCTCTCCCCTCCCCTCCTATCTCCCCCGCTCCCCTCTCCCTCTCTCTTCTCCTATCCCCTCCTCCCTTTTCCTCCACTTCTCTCCCCTTCCCTTCTCCTATCCCCTCCTCCCCTCTCCTCCACTTCTCTCCCTCTCTCTTCTCCTATCAACTCTTCCCCTCTCCTTCGCTCCCCTCTCCCTCTCTCTTCTCCTCTCCCCTCCTCCCATCTCCCCCGCTCCCCTTTACCTCTATCCTCTCCCCTCCCCTCCTATCTCCCCCGCTCCCCTCTCCCTCTCCCTCTCTCTTCTCCTATCCCCTCCTCCCTTTTCCTCCACTTCTCTCCCCTTCCCTTCTCCTATCCCCTCCTCCCCTCTCCTCCACTTCTCTCCCTCTCTCTTCTCCTATCAACTCCTCCCCTCTCCTTCGCTCCCCTCTCCCTCTCTCTTCTCCTCTCCCCTCCTCCCTTCTCCTCCACTTCTCTCCCCTTCTCTTCTCCTCTCCCCTTCGTCTTCACCAAACACGTCTGCATATTAAATTCACGCTTGTCCAGACCAATCTGCCACTCAACCTGAGATTCCATCAACGATACATTACTGATACATTCCATCAGCTCCCCTGGACAGTAGGCCAATCGGATTGTGTTTTCCAACATGAAATTGTGGTTGATTCAAACCCAGTATGTTCATATTGTATTTATATTTGTATGTATTTATGGATCGCCATTAGCTGCTACCAAGGAAGATTTATACAATTTTAAAAACATTATAATACATTCACAGATTTCACAACACCCTCTGTGCCCTCAGGCCCCTACTCTACCACTAAATCAATGTGTATAGTGTGTATGTTATTGTGTGTGTGTGTGTGTGTGTGTGTGTGTGTGTGTGTGTGTGTGTGTGTGTGTGTGTGTGTGTGTGTGTGTGTGTGCGTGCCAATATTTGTTTTAAAAAAAATAAAAAATTCAACTGCTTGCATCAGTTACTTTATGTGGAATAGAGTTCCATGTAGTCATGGCTCTATGTAGTACTGTGCGCCTCCCACAGTCTGTTTATGACTTGGGGACTGTGAAGAGACCTCTGGTGGCATGTCTTGTGGGGTATGCAGGTGTGTCCGAGCTGTGCGCCAGTAGTAAACAGACAGGTCGGTGCAATCAACGTCTCATAAATACAAGTAGAGATGAAGTCAATCTCTCCTCCACTTTGAGCCAAGCGAGATTAACATACATATTATTAATATTAGCTCTCTGTGAACATTCAAGGGCCAGCCGTACTGCCCTGTTCTGAGCCAATTGCAATTTTCCTAAGTCCTTTTTTGTGGCACCTGACCACACAACTGAACAGTAGTCCAGGTGCGACAAAACTAGGGCCTGCAGGACCTGCCTTGTTGATAGTGTTGTTAAGAAGGTAGAGCAGCGCCTTATCATGGACAGACTTCTCCCCATCTTAGCTACAGTTGTATCAATATGTTTTGACCATGACAGTTTACAATCCAGGGTTACTCCAAGCAGTTTAATCACCTGAACTTTCTCAATTTCCACATAATTTATTACAAGATTTAGTTGAGGTTTAAAAGTGTTGTTGAGTGTTGCAGTCATTTCAGTTTCTGTAGTAGCTGACGTGTATAGTGTTCAGTAATCCGCATACATAGACACTCTGGCTTTACTCAAAGCCAGTTGTCACGTTCCTGACCTATTTATGTTAGTTTTTGTGTGTTAGTTGGTCAGGACGTGAGGTTGGGTGGGCATTCTATGTTATCTGTTTCTATGTTGGTTTTGGTTTGCCTGGTATGGCTCTTGATTAGAGGCAGGTGGTTTGCGTTTGCCTCTAATTAAGAGTCATATTTAGGTAGGGCATTCTCACTGTTTGTTTGTGGGTGATTGTCTTCCGTGTCAGTATGTTTGTTCGTACCACACTGGACTGTAGCGTTTGTTTGTTTCGTTTCGATGTCGTCTGTTTCCTGTACGTGAGTTTATGTTTAGTTATGTAAGTTTATGTTCAGGTTTCGTTCGACGTCGTTTTCTTGTTTTGTAGTTTGAAAGTGTTTTGTATTTGTTTTCGTGTTGCCATCATCGTTGTTAAATAAAAGATGGCTTATTTCCCTGAAGCTGCGTTTTGGTCTGAGGATCCTTCTCTCCTCACCTCATCTGAGGATGAGGAGAGCACAAGCCGTTACAGAATCACCCACCACGCTAAGACCAAGCGGCCAGGGAAAAATAAACGGAGTAAGGGACAGAAGAAGGAGCAATGGACATGGGAGGATTTATTGGATGGAAAAGGTGTCTACACATGGGAGGAGATCCTAGCTGGTAGAGATCGCCTCCCATGGGAACAGCTGGAGGCACTGAGGAGAGCGGAGGCTACCGGAGAGAGGAACCGGAGCTATGAGGGAACGCGTCTGGCACGGAAGCCAAAAAAGCCCGTAAGTAATTCCCAAAAATTTCTTGGGGGGGGGCTAGGAGGTAGTGGGCCAAGGGCAGGTAGGAGACCTGCGCCCACTTCCCAGGCTTACCGTGGAGAGCGGGAGTACGGGCAGGCGCCGTGTTACGCAGTAGAGCGCACGGTGTCTCCTGTACGAGTGCATAGCCCAGTGCGGGTTATTCCACCTCCCCGCACTGGTAGGGCTAGATTGAGTATTGAGCCAGGTGTCATGAGGCCGGCTCAACGCGTCTGGTCTCCAGTGCGTCTCCTCGGGCCGGCATACATGGCACCTGCCTTACGCATGGTTTCCCCGGTTCGCCTACATAGCCCGGTGCGGGTTATTCCACCTCCCCGCACTGGTCGGGCAACCGGGAGTATTCAACCAGGTAAGGTTGGGCAAGCTCAATGCTCAAGAGTGCCAGTACGCCTCCACGGTCCGGTATTTCCGGCACCACCTCCCCGCCCCAGCCTAGTACCTACAGTGTCTACACTACGCACTAGGCTACCAGTGCGTATCCTGAGCCCTGTTCCTCCTCCACGCACTCTCCCTGTAGTGCGTGTATCTAGCCCGGTGCCTCCAGTTCCGGGCCCACGCACTAAGCTACCAGTGCGTCTCCAGAGCCCTGTACAAACTGTATCTTCTCCCCCTACTAATCCTGATGTGCTTGTCCTCAGCCCGGCGTCACCAGTGCCGGTACCACGCATCAGGGATAGAGTAGGCTTTGAGAATACAGTGTGCCCTGTCCCTGCTCCCCGCACTAGTAGGAAGGTGCTTGTCATTAGCACGGTGCCTCCAGTTCCGGCACCACGCACCAGGTCTACAGTGTACCGTATCCGGCCAGAGCCATCCGTCTCCCCAGCGCCATCTGAGCCATCCGTCTCCCCAGCGCCATCTGAGCCATCCGTCTCCCCAGCGCCATCTGAGCCATCCGTCTCCCCAGCGCCATCTGAGCCATCCGTCTCCCCAGCGCCATCTGAGCCATCCGTCTGCCAGGAGCCTGCAAAGCCGCCCGTCTGCCATGAGCCTGCAAAGCCGCCCGTCTGCCATGAGCCTACAGAGCCGTCAGCCAGACAGGAGCCGCTAGAGCCGTCAGCCAGACAGGAGCCGCTAGAGCCGTCAGCCAGACAGGATCCGCCAGAGCCGCCAACCAGACAGGATCCGCCAGAGCCGCAAACCAGACAGGATCTGCCAGAGCCGCCAACCAGACAGGATCTGCCAGAGCCGCCAACCAGACAGGATCTGCCAGAGCCGCAAACCAGACAGGATCTGCCAGAGCCGCCAGCGAGCCATGAGCAGCCAGAGCCGTCAGAGCGCCATGAGCAGCCAGAGCCGTCAGAGCGCCATGAGCAGCCAGAGCCGTCAGAGCGCCATGAGCAGCCAGAGCCGTCAGAGCGCCATGAGCAGCCAGAGCCGTCAGCCTGCCATGAGCGTCGAGAGCCGTCAGCCTGCCATGAGCGTCGAGAGCCGTCAGCCTGCCATGAGCGTCGAGAGCCGTCAGCCTGCCATGAGCGTCGAGAGCCGTCAGCCTGCCATGAGCGTCGAGAGCCGTCAGCCTGCCATGAGCGTCGAGAGCCGTCAGCCTGCCATGAGCGTCGAGAGTCGTCAGTCAGCCATGAGCTGCCCTTCAGCCTGAAAAGGCTAGATACCCAGAACTGCCCATCAGTCCAGAGCTGTCTCTCTGTCCGGAGCTGCCTTTCAGTCCGGAGTTGCCCCTCTATCCTGATCTCCCTCTCTATCTTTATCTACCTCTATAGTCTTATCTATCCCTCTGTCTTGGTTTATCTCTCTGTCCCGGTGTTGTCATTATTAGATATGTTATTAAGAGGATTTTGTGGGGGAAGAAAGAGGGTGGACATTCTTGGAGGGAGGAGGCTAGGATGGATTATGGTGGGGTGGGAACCGCGCCCGGAGCCTGAGCCACCACCGTGGTTAGATGCCCACCCAGACCCTCCCCTAGACTTTGTGCTGGTGCGTCCGGAGTTCGCACCTTGTGGGGGGGGTACTGTCACGTTCCTGACCTATTTATGTTAGTTTTTGTGTGTTAGTTGGTCAGGACGTGAGGTTGGGTGGGCATTCTATGTTATCTGTTTCTATGTTGGTTTTGGTTTGCCTGGTATGGCTCTTGATTAGAGGCAGGTGGTTTGCGTTTGCCTCTAATTAAGAGTCATATTTAGGTAGGGCATTCTCACTGTTTGTTTGTGGGTGATTGTCTTCCGTGTCAGTATGTTTGTTCGTACCACACTGGACTGTAGCGTTTGTTTGTTTCGTTTCGATGTCGTCTGTTTCCTGTACGTGAGTTTATGTTTAGTTATGTAAGTTTATGTTCAGGTTTCGTTCGACGTCGTTTTCTTGTTTTGTAGTTTGAAAGTGTTTTGTATTTGTTTTCGTGTTGCCATCATCGTTGTTAAATAAAAGATGACTTATTTCCCTGAAGCTGCGTTTTGGTCTGAGGATCCTTCTCTCCTCACCTCATCTGAGGATGAGGAGAGCACAAGCCGTTACACCAGTGGCATATTGTTAGTAAAAAATGTAAAAAGCATAGGCCCTAAACAGCTACCCTGGGGAACACCTGATTCTACCTGGATTATGTTTGAGAGGCTTCCATTAAAGAACACTCACTGTGTTCTGTTAGACAGGTAACTCTTGGTCCACATTTTAGCAGAGGGTGTAAAGCCATAACACATACATTTTTTTCACCAGCAGACTACGATTGATAATGACAAAGTTGCGCTGAAATCTAACAGTCATTAAATCATTAATTTCTCTCAGCCAATCATCAATAATTTGTGTTGTGCTGTGCTGTGCTTGTTGAATGTCCTTCCCTATAAGCGTGCTGAAAGTCTGTTGTCAATTTGTTTACAGTAAAATAGCATTGGATCTGGTCAAACACTATTTTTTTCCAGAAGTTTACCAAGGGTTGGTAACAGGCTGATTGGTCGGCTTTTAGAGCCAGTAAAGGGGGCTTTACTATTCTTGGGTAGCGGAATGACTTTAGCTTCCCTCCGGGCCTGAGGGCACACACTTTCTAGTAGGCTTAAATTGAAGCTATGGCAAATAGCAGTGGCAATATCGTCTGCTATTATCCTCAGGAATTTTCCATCCAGAATGTCAGACCCTGGTGGCTTGTCATTGTTGATAGACAATAATACGTTTTTCACCTCTTCCACACTTACTTTACGGAATTCAAAAGCACAATTCTTGTCTTTCATAATTTGGTCCAATATACTTGGATGTGTAGGGTCAGAGTTTGTTGCTGGCATGTCATTCCTAAGTTTGCTTATCTTGCCAATGAAAAAGTCATTAAAGTAGTTTGCGATATCAGTGGGCTTTGTGATGAATGAGCCATCTCATTCAATGAATGATGGAACCGAGTTGGCTTTTTTTTCCCCAAAATGTCATTTCAGGTGCCCCAAAGCTTTTTACTCTCATGCTTTATATAATTGATCTTTGTTTCATGTAATTGATCTGTGTTTCACAACTGAATATAGAAGTATATAGTTCTGTCAGGTCCCCCAGGCGTAATGAATACTGCATTCATTAGGTACGTAATGAATTCTGAATACTAAACAATTAATGATAGAAAATGTAACTATTTCAACTTCTAACTGAAAGGCAAGCATCCATCACAGAATGTTAATATTATGAATATTTACAGGTTTCAATTCAAAGGTTCTTCTCTCCGTCAAAGTTTCATTTCCAGCTTCCAAATAGTGTATAATACACCTGCATCTTTCTGTCTCTGTTTTCTCTCTCTCTCTCTCTTTGAGCAGTCTGCATTAGTTTTGTTTAAATCTGAAATCGGATGGTGAGATATAAATTCTAAAGGTCAGCATGGTGGTGGATGGCAGCTGCTGCATTTGGCAGAAAGGAAGCCAGAGAGAGAGAGAGAGAGAGAGAGCAGAGAGAGCAGAGAGTCCTGCTAGTGCTTGCAGGCACCGGGCTAAATTATTTCTCTACGAGTCTGATTGCTCCAGACCACCTTGTGTTGCCATTCTCTTTTACTCTCCTAGGTAAAAGGATTGCCAGTTAACCTCTTGTGTGCTGTGTGTGTGTGCTGTTTAGGCCATAGCTTGGGTACCTTTTTAAAAGAGGTTGTGTAGAGTTCATGCATCCAGCATTACCTGCTAGTCGCTAGAGCACTGTGGCTTCCGTGAACACACAGTGACCATCGCATGCCAAAGTAACATTTAAAAAACACACTCATGTAAGTCGCTCTGGGTTAGAGCATTGGCTAAATTACTCAAATGTAATGTAAATGTGCTGATAATCTTTTATCTTCCATTCCATTAGTCTCTCGGAGGGTTTCTTTATACCACACACTGAACACACTGAACACACTGAACACACTGAACACACTGAATACACTGAACACACTGAACACACTGAACACACTGAACACACTGAATACACTAAACACACTAAACACACTAAACACACTGAACACACTAAACACACTAAACACACTGAACACACTGAACACACTGAACACACTGAACACACTGAACACACTGAACACACTAAACACACTGAACACACTGAACACACTAAACACACTAAACACACTAAACACACTGAACACACTGAACACACTGAACACACTGAACACACTGAACACACTGAACACACTGAACACACTGAACACACTGAACACACTGAACACACTGAAGCTCTTCTCTTCTGCCTCGAACGCTGTCTTCTCATTAAGTCCTTTGTCCAGATAAGTTTAGGAGAGGCATCTGGCTCCAATTTCAAGATTCCTTAGAAGAACAGGAGGTCGTTGTCCCAGTACTTATTCTGCTAAAACTCTGCTAAACCTACAGTGCATTCGGAAATAATTCACACCCCCTTTACTTTTTCCACATTTTGTTACGTTACAGCCTTATTCTAAAATGTATTAAATATTTGTTTTCCTCATCAATCTACACACGATAGCCATAATGACATCACAATACCCCACAATGACATCACAATACCCCCATAATGACATCACAATACCCCACAATAACAAAGCAAAAACAGGCTTTTAGATTTTTTTTAGAAATACCTTATTTACATAAGTATTCAGACCCTTTATTATGAGATTCGAAATTGAGCTCAGGGGCATCCTTGAGATGTCACTACAACTTGATTGGAGTCCAGCTGTGGTAAATTAAATTGATTGGACATGACTTGGAAAGGCACACACCTGCCTATACAAGGTCCAAAAACCAAGCCATGAGGTCGAAGGAATTGTCTGTAGAGCTCTGAGACAGAATTGTGTCGAGGCACAGATCTGGGGAAGGGTACCAAAAAATGTCTGCAACATTGAACGTCTCCAAGAACACAGTGGCTTCCATCATTCTTAAATGGAAGAAGTTTGGATCCACCAAGACTCGTCCTAGAGCTGGACACCCGGCCAAACTGAGCAATCAGGGGAGAAGGACCTTGGTCAGGGAGATGATCAAGAACCTGATGGTCCCTTTGACAGCGCTCCAGAGTTTCTCTGTGGAGATGGGAGAACCTTCCAGAAGGACAACCATCTCTGCAGCACTCCACCAATCAGGCCTTTATAGTAGCGTGGTCAGATGGAAGCCACTCCTCAGTAAAAGGCACTTTATATCCCGCCTAGTTTGCCAAAAGGCTCCTAAAGACTTTCAAACCATGAGAAACAAGATTTTCTGGTCTGACGAAACCAAGCTTAAACTCTGTGCTGAATGCCAATCGTCACGTCTGGAGGAAACCTGGCACCTTCCCTACGGTGAAGCATAGTGGTGACAGCTTAATGCTGTGGGGGTGTTTTTCAGAGGCAGGGACTGAGAGACTAGACCGGATCGAGGGAATGATGAACGGAGAAAAGTACAGAGATCCTTGAGGAAAGCCTGCCCCACAGTGCTCAGAACATCAGACTGGGGTCAAGATTTACCTTCCAACAGGACAACGACCCAAAGCACACAATCAAGACAATGCAGGACTGGCTTCGTGAAAAGTCTCTGAATGTCTTTGAGTGGCCAAGCCAGGGCCTAGTCTTTACCCCAATCCAACTTCTCTGGAGAGACCTGAAAATAGCTGCACAGCGATGATCCCCATCCAACCTGACAGAGCTTGAGAGGATCTGCAAAGAACAATGGGAGAAGCTCCCAGAATACAGGTGTGCCAAGCTTGTAGCGTCATATCCAAGCAGACTCGAGGCTGTAATCACTGCCAAAGGTGCTTCAACAAAGTCCTGAGGGTATCTAAATATTTAAATATGATATTTCAGTATTTCTTTTAAATAATAAATATGCAAAAATGCCTAAACCTATTTTTGCTTTGTCATTAAGGGGTATTGTGTGTAGATTAAGGTTTTGTTTTTTAATCCATTTTAGAATAAGGTGATAACGTAACAAAATGTGGTCCAGAGCACCAGTATGACTCATGGTTCTGTTCTGTTAAACCTACGGAGGATGGGGAATAGCAGCAGTATGACTCATGGTTCTGTTCTGTTAAACCTACGGAGGATGGGGAATAGCAGCAGTATGACTCATGGTTCTGTTCTGTTAAACCTACGGAGGATGGGAAATAGCAGCAGTATGACTCATGGTTCTGTTCTGTTAAACCTACGGAGGATGGGAAATAGCAGCAGTATGACTCATGGTTCTGTTCTGTTAAACCTACGGAGGATGGGGAATAGCAGCAGTATGACTCATGGTTCTGTTAAACCTACGGAGGATGGGGAATAGCAGCAGTATGACTCATGGTTCTGTTCGGTTAAACCTATGGAGGATGGGGAATGGCAGCAGTATGACTCATAGTTCTGTTCTGTTAAACCTAAGGAGGATGGGGAAAAGAGCAGCAGTATGACTCATGGTTCTGTTCGGTTAAACCTATGGAGGATGGGAAATAGCAGCAGAATGACTCATGATTCTGTTCTGTTAAACCTACGGAGAATGGGAAATAGCAGCAGTATGACTCATGGTTCTGTTCTGTTAAACCTACGGAGGATGGGGAATAGCAGCAGTATGACTCATGGTTCTGTTCGGTTAAACCTACGGAGGATGGGGAATAGCAGCAGTATGACTCATGGTTCTGTTCTGTTAAACCTACGGAGGATGGGAAATAGCAGCAGTATGACTCAAGGTTCTGTTCTGTTAAACCTACGGAGGATGGGGAATAGCGGCAGTATGACTCATGGTTCTGTTCGGTTAAACCTACGGAGGATGGGGAATAGCAGCAGTATGACTCATGGTTCTGTTCTGTTAAACCTACGGAGGATTGGGAATAGCAGCAGTATGACTCATGGTTCTGTTCTGTTAAACCTACGAAGGATGAGAAATAGCAGCAGTATGACTCAAGGTTCTGTTCTGTTAAACCTACGGAGGATGGGGAATAGCAGCAGTATGACTCATGGTTCTGTTCTGTTAAACCTACGGAGGATGGGGAATAGCAGCAGTATGACTCATGGTTCTGTTCTGTTAAACCTACGGAGGATGGGGAATAGCAGCAGTATGACTCATGATTCTGTTCTGTTAAACCTACGGAGGATGGGGAATAGCAGCAGTATGACTCATGGTTCTGTTCGGTTAAACCTACGGAGGATGGGGAATAGCAGCAGTATGACTCAAGGTTCTGTTCTGTTAAACCTACGGAGGATGGGAAATAGCAGCAGTATGACTCATGGTTCTGTTCGGTTAAACCTACGGAGGACGGGGAATAGCAGCAGTATGACTTGCAGGAGGGCGGCAGAGGGGTGAGTGAAGCAGTGATCGCCGGCCAATCCATCATGCTGCTGGTCATTAAAGTTTAATAGTTAAATACAGATTCATATAAAAAACCCTAATATTACGTTATTAAACTGAACACTGGAGTTGAGGTTGTTTAAATCCATGGGGATTGACCACTAAGCACTTTCACAAAGCACGGGAAGGTCGGGAGGGTCAATGTATTGGGTGAAGTGTCAGCTTCATAAGTATGAATAAACAACGTTACAGAATAATCCTACCTTAGGCTCTTCATGGGGAGTCGTTGAACTATGATGTCCTTTGACTTGAAAAGGAAAGTCAGCAACAAGAACATCAAAGACAGGGGCCATTGTGTTTACACTGAGTGGACAAAACATTAAGAACACCTGCTCTATACATGACATAGGCTGACCAGGTTGAATCCAGGTGAAAGATATGATCCCTTATTGATGTCACCTGTTAAATCCACTTCGATCAGTGTAGATGAATGGGAGGACACAGGTTAAAAACATTATTTTGTGGAAGGAGTTCTTTACATACTCAGTGTAAGTACAGTACCCTGTACATCGTCCACTACAGGCAACAACCTGACAACACCATAGTCTATTTCCTCTAGCTGCTATGTTAAGGAGACATAGTGTAGTGTATCGTTATTAACATCAAAGTCTATGTAAACCACATCTGTTGTTAGTGAATGCGGGGCCTTCATCCCCATCATTATCACATGTGTAGATGGCAAGTTTGTGTATCATCTCCCTCCATCTGTCCTGCTTCAGAGGCAACATGTTTTAATAGGACTTCCAGAAGTCTGTCTATTCAGGTTGTTTCTAATACAATGACCCCTAACGGTCACCACGGACCTAGAGCAACGCTGCATCCCAAAGGCAGCTATTCAAACTGTTTTAGCGGGGACTTCATTTTCTCTGTCAGAATATCTGGGGACCCCATTTTCTCTGTCAGTATATCTGGGGACCCCATTTTCTCTGTCAGGATATCTGGGGACTCCATTTTTCTATTGTTTTCTGTCAGGATATCTGGGGATCCCATTTTCTCTGTCAGGATATCTGGGGATCCCATTTTCTCTGTCAGGATATCTGGGGACCCCATTTTTTCTGTCAGAATATCTGGGGACCCCATTTTCTCTGTCAGGATATCTGGGGACCCCATTTTTTCTGTCAGAATATCTGGGGACCCCATTTTTTTCCACAATATTTTCTTCTCACGACCCAACCCCAAAACTAATGACAACCTTAATTGGTCAATTTAGATTTTTTTTTATATCAACAAAATACATTTCAATTCATTTATTTTTTCCTCTCTCTTATCTCATATCAAAATGAAAAGACACCAATAAATACATTTCCTTAATATAATTTTTTTTCAAATGTTATTTTTCACGAACGTTTGTATACTGTCATATACAACAATCTGGACTCTTAATTTTTTGTTCAACCCCACTGCAGTTCCCCTGCGACCCCGACTTTGAATACCACTTGGTTTGAGTCTACACACCACAACAGCAAATACCCCCATACTGATTGCCCCACGGAGAAAACCTCATTTATTGACTGTTATTTTACCAGGTAAGTTGACTGAGAACATATTCTCTTATACAGAAACAACCAGCATCCGGTCTCCCATCCAGCGACCGACAAGGACCCCATCCAGCGACCGACAAGGACCCCATCCAGCGACCGACAAGGACCCCATCCAGCGACCGACAGGGACCCCATCCAGCGACCGACAGGGACCCGACCCAGCGACCGACAGGGACCCCATCCAGCGACCGACAAGGACCCCATCCAGCGACCGACAGGGACCCCATCCAGCGACCGACAGGGACCCCACCCAGCGACCGACAGGGACCCCACCCAGCGACCGACAGGGACCCCATCCAGCGACCGACAGGGACCCCATCCAGCGACCGACAGGGACCCGACCCAGCGACCGACAGGGACCCCATCCAGCGACCGACAGGGACCCGACCCAGCGACCGACAGGGACCCCATCCAGCGACCGACAAGGACCCCACCCAGCAACCGACAGGGACCCCATCCAGCGACCGACAGGGACCCCTTCCAGCGACCGACAGGGACCCCATCCAGCGACCGACAAGGACCCCACCCAGCGACCGACAAGGACCCCATCCAGCGACCGACAGGGACCCCATCCAGCGACCGACCGGGACCCCATCCAGCGACCGACAGGGACCCCATCCAGCGACCGACAGGGACCCGACCCAGCGACCGACAGGGACCCCATCCAGCGACCGACAGGGACCCCATCCAGCGACCGACAGGTACCCCATCCAGCGACCGACAGGGACCCCATCCAGCGACCGACAGGGACCCCATCCAGCGACCGACAAGGACCCCATCCAGCGACCGACAAGGACCCCATCCAGCGACCGACAAGGACCCCATCCAGCGACCGACAAGGACCCCATCCAGCGACCGACAAGGACCCCACCCAGCGACCGACGAGGACCCCATCCAGCGACCGACAAGGACCCCACCCAGCGACCGACAAGGACCCCATCCAGCGACCGACAGGGACCCCACCCAGCGACCGACAGGGACCCCATCCAGCGACCGACAAGGACCCCATCCAGCGACCGACAGGGACCCCATCCAGCGACCGACAAGGACCCCATCCAGCGACCGACAAGGACCCCACCCAGCGACCGATAAGGACCCCATCCAGCATCCGACAGGGACCCCACCCAGCGACCGACAAGGACCCCATCCAGCGACCGACAGGGACCCCATCCAGCGACCGACAGGGACCCCACCCAGCGACCGACAAGGACCCCACCCAGCGACCGACAAGGACCCCATCCAGCATCCGACAGGGACCCCACCCAGCGACCGACAAGGACCCCATCCAGCGACCGACAGGGACCCCATCCAGCGACCGACAGGGACCCCACCCAGCGACCGACAAGGACCACTTCAAAGACAAGTCACTACATTCACTGTATACAAACAAACCCACTCTATCCCATTCACCTGTAATCCTCTTTGCAACAATATTGTTATCTATTTGTATTAGTATATATTTTTTGGGGGCCCATTCTCCCCAATTTCGTGGTATCCAATTGGTAGTTACTTGTCCCATCGCTGCAACTCCCGTACGGACTCGGAAGACGCGAAGGTCGAGAGCCATGCGTCCTCTGAAACACAACCCAGCCAATCCGCAGTGCTTCTTGACACACTGCTCGCTTAACCCGGAAGTCAGCTGCACCGATGTGTCGGAGGAAACACTGTACAACTGGCGTCGGTGTCAGGGTGCATTGCGCCCGGCCCGCCACAGAGCGCGACGGAACAAGGAAATCCCGGCCTGCCAAACCCTCCTCTAACCCGGACGACGCTGGGCCAATTGTGCACCGCCCCACGGGTCCCGCGGTCGCGAACCAGGATCTCTAGTGGCACAGCTAGCACTGCAATGCAGTGCCTTAGACCACTCGGCCACTTGGGAGGCCTCTTTGCAACAATCATAAATGGCCGTGAAAGAGAAAGAACGATGTCAGTAAGACGAAAAAATAAAAAGGTCAACTGGAGGTCAACACAGAATGTGACCTCAGTGGTGGTAGATGTGGATGTGAAATATAAGTGGGTAGAACAAAGGGGGCAAGTACACAATCTGGTGCCTTCTGCCTCCTTTAAGCATCTGCTTAGCATTGAGGTAGAGCGTGACATTGCTGAGGTAGCTCCTGGAAGAGCAGTTGGACTCCCAGAAGAGATAAGGACGCTGGGTCCTCCTCTTCTTCTCTCTCCTCACTGGGGAGAGCTGTGAATAAACAGGGGAGAGGAAAAGGAAGAAAGACAACAACAAAAGCCCTTTGTCCTCTGAAACTCGTTCTATCTCAATAAACAGTATCCCTGTAAAAGCACTTTTCAAAACGCTCACTACAAACAACAGCAAAGCCTTCTGGATCCTCCAAGAGCCCCGTGACTTTAGTTCAGGCTCACCTGATGCATTCAGCATGAGACTAGCTTAGTAGAAGGAACACCAAAAGTCAATGCATTCAGCATGAGACTAGCTTAGTAGAAGGAACACCAAAAGTCAATGCATTCAGTATGAGACTAGCTTTAGTAGAAGGAACACCAAAAGTCAATGCATTCAGTTTCAATTGGATAGCTGCTGCTTCTCTTCCTTCTCTCTCTCACACTCTTTATTCTCCCTTTCTCCTCCTGATTTGGCCTCCTTCCTCTCTCCTGCAGACCTCTCTTCCTCCCTCTTTCCTGTAGGCCTCTCCTCCTCCTCCTCTCTCCTGCAGGCCTCTCCTCCTCCCTCTCTCCTGTAGGAGTCTCTTCCCCCCTCTCTCAGCAGGCCTCTTCTTCTCCCTCTCTTCTCCTCCCTCTCTCCTCCTCCCCCTCTCCTGCAGGCATCTCTTCCTCCCTCTCTCCTGCAGGCCTATCTTCCACCCTCTCTCCTCCTGTAGGCCTCTCCTCCTCCCTCTCCTGTAGGCCTCTCCTCCTCCCTCTCTTCTGTAGGCCTCTCCTCCTCCCTCTCTCCTGCAGGCCTCTCTTCCTCCCTCTCTCCTGCAGGCCTCTCTTCCTCCCTCTCTCCTGCAGGCCTCTCTTCCTCCCTCTCTCCTGTAGGCCTCTCTCCTTCTCCCTCTCTCCTGCAGGCCTCTCCTTCTCCCTCTCTACTGTAGGCCTCTCTTCCTCCCTCTCTCCTGTAGGCCTCTCTTCCTCCCTCTCTCCTGCAGACCTCTCCTCCTCTTCCCTCTCTCCTGTAGGCCTCTCTTCCTCCCTCTCTCCTGTAGGCCTCTCTTCCTCCCTCTCTCCTGCAGACCTCTCCTCCTCTTCCCTCTCTACTGTAGGCCTCTCTTCCTCCCTCTCTACTGTAGGCCTCTCTTCCTCCCTCTCTCCTGTAGGCCTCTCTCCTTCTCCCTCTCTCCTGCAGGCCTCTCCTTCTCCCTCTCTACTGTAGGCCTCTCTTCCTCCCTCTCTCCTGCAGGCCTCTCTTCCTCTTCCCTCTCTACTGTAGGCCTCTCTTCCTCCCTCTCTCCTGTAGGCCTCTCTCCTTCTCCCTCTCTCCTGCAGGCCTCTCCTTCTCCCTCTCTACTGTAGGCCTCTCTTCCTCCCTCTCTCCTGCAGGCCTCTCCTCCTCTTCCCTCTCTACTGTAGGCCTCTCTTCCTCCCTCTCTACTGTAGGCCTCTCTTCCTCCCTCTCTACTGTAGGCCTCTCTTCCTCCCTCTCTCCTGTAGGCCTCTCTTCCTCCCTCTCTCCTGCAGACCTCTCCTCCTCTTCCCTCTCTCCTCCTGCAGACCTCTCCTCCTCCTCTCTCCTCCTCCCCCTCTCCTGCAGTAGGTAGCATACGTTGCAGAGGTATTAGTTATGTGTTAATTTGTCAGGGACCATGTACAACATGCCATTACATCAGGTTTAGCTACATAGCTCATTTTCATCTCTAGTCCCTGGTAGCTGGATGTTGGCCGTTGCCCACCAGTGACCTGGGATAACAATCCTTTAAAGTGGTCATAGCGGCAGCATGGAGGGGAAGGTAAATCAGCTACTCACCTTCCTACTTCCTTCCTGCCTGCAGGGTGTTGTATGACTCTTAATTAACCTGTCTGGCTCTGGCGTTCCTGCTAGCGGAACTCCTCCCACAGTCCACTGAAAAGGCAGAGCGCGAAATTCAAAAGATATTTTTTAGAAATATTTAACTTTCACACATTAACAAGTCCAATACAGCAAATGAAAGATACACATCTTGTGAATCCAGTCAACATGTCCGATTTTTTAAATGTTTTACAGCGAAAACACCACATATATTTATGTTAGCTCACCACCAAATACAAAAAAGGACAGACATTTTTTACAGCACAGGTAGCATGCACAAAGCCAACCTAACTAACCAAGAACCAACCTAACTAACCAAGAAACAACTTCATCAGATGACAGTCTTATAACATGTTATACAATAAATCTATGTTTTGTTCGAAAAAAATGTGCATATTTGAGGTATAAATCAGTTTTACATTGCAGCTACAATCACAGCTACCGTCACAAATAGAACGGAAGCAGCCAGAGTAATTACAGACACCAACGTCAAATACCTAAATACTCATCATAAAACATTTCTGAAAAATCGATGGTGTACAGCAAATTAAAGACAAACATCTTGTGAATCCAGCCAATATTTCAGATTTTTTAAGTGTTTTACAGCGAAAACACAATATAGCATTATATTAGCTTACTACAATAGCCTACCACACTACCGCATTCTTTCATCAAGGCACGTTAGCGATAGCAATAGGCACGTTAGCGATAGCGAATAAACCAGCAAGATATATACTTTTTGACTAACCTTGATAAGCTTCATCAGATGACAGTCCTATAACATGAGGTTATACATACACTTATGTTTTGTTTGAAAATGTGCATATTTAGAGCTGAAATCAGTGGTTATACATTGTGATAACGTAGCACCTTTTTCCCACAACGTCCGGATATTTTTCTGACACACATTTTCTGACCAAATAGCTATTCATAAACATAACTAAAAAATACATGTTGTATAGGAAATGATAGATACACTAGTTCTTAATGCAATCGCTGTGTTAGAATTCTAAAAATAACTTCATTACGACATCCAGCTTAGGTATAGCGAGAGAGTACCCAAAATCTGGGCGCAAACTACTAGTACAACATGTTCGACAGATATATGAAATAGCATCATAAAATGGGTCCTACTTTTGATGATTTTCATTAAGAATGTTGTACAAGGGGTCCTTTGTCGGGAACAATCGTTGTTTGGATTTAGAACGGCCTTTTTCCCTCTCGATTTAGCAAGCACACTAGCCAAGTGGCACGGATCTCTCCATCGTCAACAAACTCAGAGAACAGAACACGGCAAAACTCCCGAAAAAATGTCAATAATCTGATAAAACTATATTGAAAAAACATACTTTACGATGATATTAAAACATGTATCAAATAAAATCAAAGCCGGAGATATTAGTCGTCCATAACGACAGTTTATCAGAAGGCAAATCCAGGTCCCTTCACGCGCTCTCCAGAAAACAAGAAACTGGTGACACGTCATGCCGAGAGCTATTATTCGACACCAGATCAAGTTACACACTCCATTTCTTCTCTCACTGCCTGTCGACATCTAGTGGAAGACGTATGAAGTGCATCTAAACTAATAAATATCAAGGACTTTAATAGGCAGGCCCTAGAACAGTGCATCGATTTCAGATTTTCCACTTCCTGTCAGGAAGTTTGCTGCAAATGGAGTTCTGTTTTACTCACAGATATAATTCAAACGGTTTTAGAAACTAGAGAGTGTTTTCTATCCAATAGTAATAATAATATGCATACTGTACGAGCAAGAATTGAGTACGAGGCCGTTTAAATTGGGCACGATTTTCCCCCAAAGTGAAAACAGCGCCCTCTGTCCTCAACAGGTTAACCTGCAACTTTCAAGCCTCAGCCCTCAGTCCTCAGCCCTCAGTCCTCAGTCATCAGCCCTCAGCCCTCAGCCCTCAGCCCTCAGCCCTCAGTCCTCAGTCCTCAGTCCTCAGTCCTCAGTCCTCAGCCCTCAGCCCTCAGCCCTCAGCCCTCAGCCCTCAGTCCTCAGTCCTCAGTCCTCACCCCTCAGTCCTTAGTCCTTAGTCCTCAGTCGTCAGCCCTCAGTTCTCAGTCCTCAGTCCTCAGTCCTCAGTCCTCAGTCCTCAGCCCTCAGTGCTCAGTCCTCAGTCCTCAGCCCTCAGTCCTCAGCCCTCAGCCCTCAGCCCTCAGTCTTCAGCCTTCAGCCCTCAGTCCTCAGTCCTCAGCCCTCAGTCCTCAGTCCTCAGTCCTCAGTCCTCAGTCCTCAGTCCTCAGCCCTCAGTCCTCAGTCCTCAGCCCTCAACCCTCAGTCCTCAGTCCTCAGTCCTCAGTCCTCAGTCCTCAGTCCTCAACCCTCAGTCCTCACCCCTCAGTCCTCAGTCATCAGCCCTCACCACTAAGTCCTCACCCCTCAGTTCTCAGTCCCCAGTCCTCAGTCCTCACCCCTCAGTCCTCAGCCCTCAGCCCTCAGTGCTCAGCCCTCAGTCCTCAGTCCTCAGCCCTCAGCCCTCAGCCCTCTGTCCTCAGCCATCTGTCCTCAGCCCTCTGTCCTCAGCCCACTGTCCTCAGCCCTCTGCCCTCAGTCCTCCAGGCCTTCTGCCTGTCATTCACCCTCTGACTTCACCAACACACACACACACACACACTGCTGAGGGACGGTACAACAGTATTTTCTGTCTACAGACATCTGAAAGATGTGATGGACTGTGTACTACTATGTCCTGAAACGTGAAATATGAAAGATGTGGATGGACTGTGTACTACTGTGTCCTGAAACCTGAAAGATGAAAGATGAAATGGTGTACTGTTGCCCTGAACATTGATCTGCTTTCTAAATGACAGCCACTATTTAATTTAAAAAAAATAATTGATCGCTCTGTTTTGTGGCCTGTAACTCTTTGGGGAGATCAGCACCTGTCTGTAGCTCTGTCAGACATAATATCTGTACGTTGGCAACACTGAACAGACACAGTGAAAGAGAGAGAGAGGGAGGGGGGTGAAAGAGAGAGAAAGAGAGAGAGGGAGAGAAGGAAAGGGGTGAAAGAGAGGGGATGAAAGAGAGAGAGAGAGAGGAAGGGGGTGAAAGAGAGAGAGAGAGGGAGGGGGGTGAAAGAGAGGGAGAGAGAAAGGGAGAGAGAGAGGGAGGGGGGCGAAAGAGAGAGAGAGAGGGAGGGGGTGAAAGAGAGGGAGAGAGAGAGAGAGAGAGAGAGAGAGAGAGAGAGAAGGAGGGGGGTGAAATAGAGGGGGTGAAAGAGAGAGAGAGAGAGAGAGAGAGAGGGAGGGAGGTGAAAGAGAGAGAGAGAGAGAAGGAGGGGGGTGAAAGAGAGAGAGAGAGGGAGGGGGGTGAAAGAGAGGGAGAGAGAGAGAGAGAGAGAGAGAGAGAGAGAGAGAGAGAGAGAGAGAGAGAGAGAGAGAGAGAGAAGGAGGGGGGTGAAAGAGAGGGAGAGAGAGAGGGAGGGGGGTGAAAGAGAGGTAGAGAGAGAGAGAGAGGGGTGAAAGAGAGGGGGTGAAAGAGAGGGAGAGAGAG
>NC_074694.1:2034049-2043832 GCF_029448725.1 Salvelinus fontinalis
GAGGGGTTAATTGGAAATATTGAAAGACTGAGGAAGTTTGTCCCATACAGAAGGGCACTCACACACAGTGGACATCCCATCCCACACCTCCTACGCTCTGGTCCAGACAGAACATGCTATTCTGATGGAGTGGAGGAGAACAGAGAGCAATTGTCTATGTGGTTCAAGTCAAGGACTTACAAGGATGTATAGCCAGACTAGAGAAAGTAAAGCATTGTAGTCTAGCCAGCCTAGAGAAGTACTGTAGTCTAGCCAGCCTAGAGAAGTACTGTAGTCTAGCCAGCCTAGAGAAGTACTGTAGTCTAGCCAGCCTAGAGAAGTACTGTAGTCTAGCCAGCCTAGTGATATTGAAGTACTGTAGTCTAGCCAGACTAGAGAAAGTAAAGCATTATTGTCTAGCCAGCCTAGTGATAGTACAGTACTCTAATCTAGCCAGCCTAGTGATAGAGAAGTACTGTAGTCTAGCCAGCCTAATGATAGTGATGTACTGTAGTCTCGCCAGCCTAGTGAAGTACTATAGTCTAGCCAGCCTAGAGAAGTACTGTAGTCTAGCCAGCCTAGAGAAGTACTATAGTCTAGCCAGTCTAGTGAAGTACTGTAGTCTAGCCAGCCTAGTGAAGTACTGTAGTATAGCCAGCCTAGTGAAGTACTGTAGTATAGCCAGCCTAGTGATCGTAAAGTACTGTAGTCTAGCCAGCCTAGTGATAGTACAGTACTGTAGTATAGCCAGCCTAGTGAAGTACTGTAGTCTAGCCAGCCTAGTGATCGTAAAGTACTGTAGTCTATCCAGCCTAGAGAAGTACTGTAGTCTAGCCAGCCTAGTGATAGTGAGGTACTGTACTCTAGCCAGCCTGGAGAAGTACTGTAGTCTAGCCATTCAAGAGAAGTACTGTAGTCTAGCCAGCCTAGTGAAGTACTGTAGTCTAGCCAGCCAAGAGAAGTACTGTAGTCTAGCCAGCCTAGAGAAGTACTGTAGTCTAGCCAGCCTAGTGATAGTGAGGTACTGTACTCTAGCCAGCCTAGAGAAGTACTGTAGTCTAGCCAGCCTAGAGAAGTACTGTAGTCTAGCCAGCCTAGAGAAGTACTGTAGTCTAGCCAGCCTAGTGATAGTGCAGTACTGTAGTCTAGCCAGACTAGAGAAAGTAAAGCATTGTTGTCTAGCCAGCCTAGTGATAGAGAAGTACTGTAGTCTAGCCAGCCTAGTGAAGTACTGTAGTCTAGCCAGCCTAGTGATAGTGAGGTACTGTAGTCTAGCCAGCCTAGAGAAGTACTGTAGTCTAGCCAGCCTTGTGATAGTGCAGTACTGTAGTCTAGCCAGCCTAGTGAAGACCTGTAATATAGCCAGCCTAGTGATAGTAAAGTACTGTAGTCTAGTCAGCCTAGTGAAGTACTGTAGTCTAGCCAGCCTAGTGAAGTACTGTAGTCTAGCCAGCCTAGTGATAGTAAAGTACTGTAGTCTAGCCAGTCTAGTGAAGTACTGTAGTCTAGCCAGCCTAGTGAAGTACTGTAGTCTAGCCAGCCTAGAGAAGTACTGTAGTCTAGCCAGCCTAGTGATAGTAAAGTACTGTAGTCTAGCCAGCCTAGTGAAGTACTGTAGTCTAGCCAGCCTAGTGATAGTGAAGTACTGTAGTCTAGCCAGCCTAGTGATAGTGAAGTACTGTAGTCTCGCCAGCCTAGTGATAGTTCAGTACTGTAGTCTAGCCAGCCTAGAAAAGTACTATAGTCTAGCCAGCCTAGTGATAGTGCAGTACTGTAGTCTAGCCAGACTAGAGAAAGTAAAGCATTGTTGTCTAGCCAGCCTAGTGATAGTACAGTACTGTAGTCTAGCCAGCCTAGTGATAGAGAAGTACTGTAGTCTAGCCAGCCTAGTGAAGTACTGTAGTCTAGCCAGCCTAGTGAAGTACTGTAGTCTAGCCAGCCTAGTGATAGTGAGGTACTGTAGTCTAGCCAGCCTAGAGAAGTACTGTAGTCTAGCCAGCCTAGTGATAGTGCAGTACTGTAGTCTAGCCAGCCTAGTGAAGACCTGTAATCTAGCCAGCCTAGTGATAGTAAAGTACTGTAGTCTAGCCAGTCTAGTGAAGTACTGTAGTCTAGCCAGCCTAGTGAAGTACTGTAGTCTAGCCAGCCTAGTGAAGTACTGTAGTCTAGCCAGCCTAGTGATAGTAAAGTACTGTAGTCTAGCCAGTCTAGTGATAGTAAAGTACTGTAGTCTAGCCAGTCTAGTGAAGTACTGTAGTCTAGCCAGCCTAGTGAAGTACTGTAGTCTAGCCAGCCTAGAGAAGTACTGTAGTCTAGCCAGCCTAGTGATAGTAAAGTACTGTAGTCTAGCCAGCCTAGTGAAGTACTGTAGTCTAGCCAGCCTAGTGATAGTGAAGTACTGTAGTCTAGCCAGCCTAGTGAAGTACTGTAGTCTCGCCAGCCTAGTGATAGTTCAGTACTGTAGTCTAGCCAGCCTAGTGATAGTTCAGTACTGTAGTCTAGCCAGCCTAGTGAAGTACTGTAGTCTCGCCAGCCTAGTGATAGTTCAGTACTATAGTCTCGCCAGCGCTAGATTCAGCAGCTCTAGCGCCAAGAAGACAAAGTGTTCTCATGTTGAACCGTTTCATGTGTCTGAATGTAGAATTCTGCCTACCCGGCAAGCCCAGAGAGCAAATCAAGTGTACCTATAGGCCTACCGCTGGACAAATCAGAGAGCTCAGATCACCGTGTCTGCACAGTTGCCTCGAGCCATAGACTGTAAAAAAAAAACGTGGAACACACAGCAAAGTTGATACGGTTTCACTACTTTTCAAAATGAATACAGCTTAGAGCTGCTGCTTTTATGTGTGAGTTCATGTTTAAGTTGTTATTCAGCACTGTCAACACTTTCATGAACCATAACATGCTCATTCTCCCTACTTCCACTCACACGACAACCAGCACTGCGGCCGCAATGAACGAGTAGAGCAAAGTGTGCTTGTGATGTAATCTTGTGATGCTATTATTAGCAGCTTGTGTCTTTTTTAATGTCAAGGAATATTTGACTTTCTCTGGTCATAGGAGTAACAGCGTGATTTGATGCGTGAGGCAGGAATGCACTGCGACCTTAGTTTGGCCATCAGCTGGAAGACAGTGTTCCCTTTTCTAAGCTCGGGGAGGGAGAGTGACGGGATGGTGAGTCGGGTAGGAGGCAGCCTCACCGCTCCTCCCTCTGTCCCCTTAGTTTGGCCATCAGCTGGAAGACAGTGGCCCCCTTTTTCTACGCTCGGGGAGGGAGAGTGTCGGGATGGTGAGTCGGGTAGGAGGCAGCCTCTCCGCTCCTCCCTCTGTCCCCTTAGTTTGGCCATCAGCTGGAAGACAGTGGCCCCCTTTTTCTACGCTCGGGGAGGGAGAGCGGCGGGATGGTGAGTCGGGTAGGAGGCAGCCTCACCGCTGCTCCCTCTGTCCCCTCAGACTGATGCAGGCCATTAGTCCAGTAGAATAAAATAATAGCACATTTTTATGCTCACCCAGCAATGCCTCATAAATAATAAAACATATTATCTATTACCAGTGTGATCATATACCTACATTTTTTAAATATAATTTGTAAATGGTCTGAGAAAGACAAAATTGGTAGGGCAATTCAAGCAAAGCCAAAATGCAGTGCTAATGTATTGGGCCGATAGCCTACTGCACAAACCTCATTGCTAAAGAACTGTTTTTAATTGGTTAATGTTGCATAGGCTTACGATGGTTAAGTAACCGTTTAAAACAATCTGAGTGGTAGATCTCGGCTCGCATTTGGACTCAAAAAGTGATCTTGACTCAGAAAAGGTTGGTGACCACTGATGTGGACAGTTGTGTGCTCCTTAATGTTACCAAGGACTTACAAGCCCAGCCTCGCGAAGCACAGTGCAGAAGTGAATGTCGCAGACAACTTTGTTAGCGCACACTTTGTGAAAGTACAGAAGGGGTTACTGTATAGCGCCAGTCCGTGTGGACAGGCAGGACAGTAGTGGAGACTCCCTGTCGCAGGTTTTTTCAGGGGATGATAACGAGACTGTCACGCCCTGACCATAGTAAGCTGTTTTTCTCTGTGTTGGTTGGGGCGTGATAGTGACTAGGGTGGGTCATCTAGGGTTTTTGTATGTCTATGTTGGCCTGGTATGGTTCCTAATCAGAGACAGCTGTTTATCGTTGTCTCTGATTGGGGATCGTATTTAGGTAGCCATTTCCCTTTTGTGTTTGTGGGATCTTGACTATGTTTAGTTGCCTGTCTGCACTATTTTGTATAGCTTCACGTTTCCTTTGTGCTTTATTGTTTTTGTTTTGGTGTGTTTTCAGTTTATTAAAAATATGTGGAACTCTACTGCTGCGCCTTGGTCTCACTCATAACGAGATCTTTTCTGATTCTTCTGTTCCCTTGTAGAAGGTGCCATTCACTTAACTCTTATGTAGGAAAGACAGCACAAACATATCTACGACCAGGCTATCATCCAGTCTTGCCAGTGTTGGATTTTAGCACCATGGTGCCAAAAGCCTGAATATGTGTTGAGCTGGTGACATCATATTTCATAACACTGTGCCATTTTACACATAATCATATATGCAATTTAGCAGATGATTTTATACGATGAGACATAGAGTCATGAGTGCATACATTTGACGCATGCGTGGTCCCGGGAATCAAACCCACTATTCTAGCTAGCTACTGAGCAACTGGATAGGACACTACACCAACAGCTAGGAGGCACAGATACTACAGTACAGAGAAGTGAAAATAGGAACAGGGACCACTGTGCTCTGACTAGAGATGAGGAACAGGGACCACTGTGGTCTGACTAGAGACGAGGAACAGGGACCACTGTGGTCTGACTAGAGACGAGGAACAGGGATCACTGTGGTCTGACTAGAGGTGAGGAACAGGGACCACTGTGGTCTGACTAGAGACGAGGAACAGGGACCACTGTGGTCTGACTAGAGACGAGGAACAGGGACCACTGTGGTCTGACTAGAGACGAGGAACAGGGACCACTGTGGTCTGACTAGAGACGAGGAACAGGGATCACTGTGGTCTGACTAGAGACGAGGAACAGGGACCACTGTGGTCTGACTAGAGACGAGGAACAGGGATCACTGTGGTCTGACTAGAGGTGAGGAACAGGGACCACTGTGGTCTGACTAGAGACGAGGAACAGGGACCACTGTTGTCTGACTAGAGACGAGGAACAGGGATCACTGTGGTCTGACTAGAGGTGAGGAACAGGGACCACTGTGGTCTGAGTAGAGACGAGGAACAGGGACCACTGTGGTCTGAGTAGAGACGAGGAACAGGGACCACTGTGCTCTGACTAGAGGCACAGCATGACATCATGGGGTTAAAGGGGAAACATTTCTTATTTTCACCAAGTGTCTTTTTGTTTTTCATTTGGCATCGCTGTCTTTCTCCCAGGCTCAGCAGGTTACACATATAACGTCTAGCTGAGAGGAAAACACACACACACATAACACACAACACACAACACACAACACACAACACACACACACACACAGACACACACACACAGCACATCTAGCTGAGAGCAGAATAGTCCTCAGCTGCACTGCGTTAACAGGCTGAGTTCTGCGTCACAGTCAGGTCTAGTTTGGCTTCCATAGCATCAAAACAAGCCAAAATGAAGTAGTTACACTGTAGTACATTGACACCAATGTGCTGCTGGTACAACTAAAATAGTATGGCGAGAGCTAACAGCGTTCTCAACAGCGGTGGAAAAAGTACCCAAATATCATACTTGAGTAAAAGATACCTTAATAGAAAATGTTACAAGTAAAAGTGAAAGTCACCCAGTAAAAATACTACTTGAGTAAAAGTTGAAAAGTATTTTGTTTTAAATATACGTCAGTATCAAAAGTCAAAGTATAAAGTACTTTGGGTGTCTGGACAAATGTATGGAGTAAAAAGTAAATAGTTTTCTAAGTGTATAAAATTTAATTAGAAAATTCAGAGACACTAAAAAGTACTTTCAGAGACACTGAAAAGTATTTTCCTTGTATTTTTTCCTGAAGTATTTTACACCGCTGGTGCTAAATAATGCTGGGATTGGACGAAACTGGTTTCCAACATTCCACGATGAATAGTATAAAATAGACTGCATACCAAAACAGATGCTTTCTAATGAGGAGAATAACCAACTGGCTATTTTTATAACATGTTCCTTCTGCCATTGAATCAACCTGGTTAAATCAATTCTATTTGGTAGTATGGATTTCTTTGTGACATCTCCACAGGATTCAACTCTACAGTATTTTATGAGGAAACCATGTCCAGAAAAAGGACCTGTCCATTGCATCACTCAGGTCACCAGACCCCTCATCATCCCTCAGGCCAGACCCCTCATCATCCCTCAGGTCAGACCCCTCATCATCCCTCCGGTCAGACCCCTCATCATCCCTCAGGTCACCAGACCCCTCATCATCCCTCAGGTCAGACCCCTCATCATCCCTCAGGTCAGACCCCTCATCATCCCTCAGGTCACCAGACCCCTCATCATCCCTCAGGTCAGACCCCTCATCATCCCTCAGGCCAGACCCCTCATCATCCCTCAGGTCAGACCCCTCATCATCCCTCAGGCCAGACCCCTCATCATCCCGCAGGTCACCAGACCCCTCATCATCCCTCAGGTCAGACCCCTCATCATCCCTCAGGTCAGACCCTTCATCATCCCTCAAACCAGACCCCTCATCATCCCTCAGGTCAGACCCCTCAGGTCAGAGCCCTCATCATCCCTCAGACCAGACCCCTCATCATCCCTCAGGTCGCCAGACCCCTCATCATCCCTCAGGTCAGACCCCTCATCATCCCTCAGGTCAGACCCCTCATCATCCCTCAGGTCAGACCCCTCATCATCCCTCATGTCACAAGACGCCTCATCATGGTGTCGGCAGGACAGACGCCTCATCATGGTGTCGGCTGGACAGACCCCTCATCATGGTGTCGGCAGGTCAGACCCTCTCATCATGGTGTCGGCAGGTCAGACCCCCTCATCATGGTGTCGGCAGGTCAGACCCCCTCATCATGGTGTCGGCAGGTCAGACCCTCTCATCATGGTGTCGGCAGGTCAGACCCCCTCATCATGGTGTCGGCTGGAGAGACCCCTCATCATGGTGTCGGCAGGACAGACCCCTCATCATGGTGTCGGCTGGACAGACCCCTCATCATGGTGTCGGCAGGTCAGACCCTCTCATCATGGTGTCGGCAGGTCAGACCCCCTCATCATGGTGTCGGCAGGTCAGACCCCCTCATCATGGTGTCGGCAGGTCAGACCCCCTCATCATGGTGTCGGCAGGACAGACCCCTCGTCATGGTGTCGGCAGGACAGACCCCTCATCATGGTATCGGAAGGACAGACCTCTCATCATGGTGTCGGCAAGACAGACCCCCTCATCATGGTGTCGGCAGGTCAGACCCCCTCATCATGGTGTCGGCAGGACAGACCCCTCATCATGGTGTCGGCTGGAGAGACCCCTCATCATGGTGTCGGCTGGACAGACCCCTCATCATGGTATTGGCAGGACAGACCCCTCATCATGATGTCTGCAGGACAAGACCCCTCATCACACACACATACACACCACTACACACATCCACACAAACACCACTTACAGTGATGCCACGGCACCAACCGGGAGTCTATGACGATTAACAACTGTTTAAACAAATCACACAAACACAGCGTTAATGACAGAGATGTGCTAATGCTCAACACAATCATCACTAATTGAAATGAATGAAGCAGAAATAATAATGGTGTGTCCCACAGGGGGGGGGGTTTAGCTCTGGGACAGTTAAACTCTGTCTGACTGTCTGACTGTAGCAGGAGGGTCCACTAGTGCATACATCCCAAATGGTCACCTATTTCCCTGTATAGTGCTTGTGGCCCCGATTTAAAAAGTAGGACAGTAATAAAGGCTTTGGATGCCCATTTAGGAATGAGCCAAGCAGTCACAACATGCTGTTACGGGACTGAGTGGGGACTTTTATGTGACTTCTTGGGGACTGTTATGGGATTACTAGGGGACTGTTATGGGACTGTTATGGGATTACAAGGGGACTGTTATGGGATTACCAGGGGACTGTTATGAGATTACCAGGGGACTGTTATGGGATAACCAGGGGACTGTTATGGGATTACCAGGGGACTGTTATGGGATTACCAGGGGATTGTTATGGGATTACCAGGGGACTGTTATGAGATTACCAGGGGACTGTTATGGGATTACCAGGGGACTGTTATGGGATTACCAGGGGACTGTTATGGGATTACCAGGGGACTGTTATGGGATTACCAGGGGACTGTTATGGGATTACCAGGGGACTGTTATGAGATTACCAGGGGACTGTTATGGGATTACAAGGGGACTGTTATGGGATTACCAGGGGACTGTTATGGGATAACCAGGGGACTGTTATGGGATTACCAGGGGACTGTTATGGGATAACCAGGGGACTGTTATGGGATTACCAGGGGACTGTTATGGGATTACCAGGGGACTGTTATGAGATTACCAGGGGACTGTTATGGGATTACCAGGGGACTGTTATGGGATTACCAGGGGACTGTTATGAGATTACCAGGGGACTGTTATGAGATTACCAGGGGACTGTTATGGGATTACCAGGGGACTGTTATGAGATTACCAGGGGACTGTTATGAGATTACCAGGGGACTGTTATGAGATTACCAGGGGACTGTTATGGGATTACCAGGGGACTGTTATGAGATTACCAGGGGACTGTTATGAGATTACCAGGGGACTGTTATGGGATTACCAGGGGACTGTTATGAGATTACCAGGGGACTGTTATGGGATTACCAGGGGACTGTTATGGGATTACCAGGGGACTGTTATGGGATTACTAGGGGACTATTATGGGACTGTAATGAGATTACCAGGGGATTGTTATGGGATTACTAGGGGACTTTTATGGGACTGTTACGAGATTACTAGGGGACTGTTATGGGATTACTAGGGGATTTTTATGAGATTACCAGGGGATTATTATGGGATTACCAGGGTACTGTTATGGGACTGTAATGAGATTACCAGGGACTGTTATGGGATTAATTTGGGATTTTTATTGGATTACTAGGGGATTGTTATGGGATTACCAGGGCACTGTAATGAGATTACCAGGGGACTGTTATGGGATTACTAGGGGACTGTTATGGGATTACTAGTGTACTGTTAGTGGTCTGCTAGGGTACTGTTATGTGACTTCTAGGGTACTGTTATGGGACTGCTAGGGTACTGTTATGGGACTGCTCGGGTACTGTCATGAGACTGCTAGGGTACTGTTAGTGGACTTCTATGGTACTGTTATGGGACTGCTCGGGTACTGTTATGGTCCTGCTAGGGGACTGTTACGGGACTCATAGGGTACTGTTTTGAGACTGCTAGGGTACTGTTATGGGACTGCTAGGGTACTGTTATGGGACTGCTAGGGTACTGTTTTGGGACTGTTAGGGGACTGTTATGGTACTGTTATGAGACTGCTAGGGTACTGTTTTGGGACTGTTAGGGGACTGTTATGGTACTGTTATGGGACTGCTAGGGTACTGTTTTGAGACTGCTAGGGTACTGTTTTGAGACTGCTAGGGTACTGTTTTGAGACTACTAGGGTACTGTTATGGGACTGCTAGGGTACTGTTTTGAGACTGCTAGGGTACTGTTTTGAGACTGCTAGGGTACTGTTTTGAGACTGCTAGGGTACTGTTTTGGGACTGTTAGGGGACTGTTTTGGGACTGTTAGGGGACTGTTTT
>NC_074694.1:2056298-2113798 GCF_029448725.1 Salvelinus fontinalis
CCGAATACAACAGGTGTAGAACTTACCGGTGAAATGCTGAATACAACAGGTGTAGAACTTACTGGTGAAATGCTGAATACAACAGGTGTAGAACTTACCGGTGAAATGCTGAATACAACATGTGTAGAACTTACCGGGAAATGCTGAATACAACATGTGTAGAACTTACCGGGAAATGCTGAATACAACAGGTGTAGAACTTACCGGGAAATGCTGAATACAACAGGTGTAGAACTTACCGGGAAATGCTGAATACAACAGGTGTAGAACTTACCGGGAAATGCTGAATACAAGCCCTTAACCAACAATGCAGTTCAAGACATAGAGTTCAGAAAATATTGACTAAATAAACTAAAGAAAATAAAAATATATTTTTTTAAATAACACCTGAAAATTACATAACAATAACGAGGCTATATACAGGGGTACCGGTACAGAGTCAATGTGCGGGGGTACAGGTTGGTCAACGTAATTTGTAAAGTGACTATGCATAGATAATAAACAACAATGGGGAGGGGGGGTCAATAGCCAGTTGTTCAGCAGTTTTATGGCTTAGGAGTAGAAGCTGTTAAGGAGCCTTTTGGTCCTGTACTTGGCGCTATGGTACCGCTTGCAGTGAGGTAGCAGAGAGAACAGTCTATGACTTTTTTTGAGTCTTTAAAACATTTTTGGGCATCCTCTGACACCGCATAGTATATAGGTCCTGGATGTCAGGAAGCTTGGCCCCAGTAATGTACTGGGCTGTATGCACTACCATCTGTAGCATCTTATGTTCAGATGCCGAGCAGTCTCGATGGTGCAGCTGTAGAACTTTTTGAGGATTTGGGGAACCATGCCAAATCTTTTCAATCTCCTGAGGTGGAAAAGGTATTGTCGTGCCCTTTTCACGACTGTCTTGGTGTGTTTGGACCATGAATGATGTGGATACCAAGGAACTTGAAACTCTCAACCCGCTCCACTTCAGCCCTGTTGATGTTAATGGGGGCCTTTTCGACCCTCCTTTTCCTATACTCCACGATCAGTTCCTTTGTCTTGCTCACATTGAGGAAGAGGTTGTTGTCCTGGCAACACACTGCCAGGTCTCTGACCTCCTCCTTATAGTCTGTCTCATTGTTGTTGGTGATCAGGCCTACTGTTGTGTCGTCAGCAAACTTAATGATGGTATTGTAGTCGTGCTTGGCACCATAGTCGTGAGTGAACAGTTTTGACGATCAGCGTGGCAGATGTGTTGTTGCCTACCCTTACCACAAAGTGCGGCCCGTCAGGAAGTCCAGGTTCCAGTTGCAGAAGGAGGTCTTTAGTCCCAGCGTCCTTAGCTTAGTGATATATTTCAGGGCACAATGATGATGAACGCTGAGCTGTAGTCAATGAATAGCATTCTCATGTAGGTGTTCCTTTTGTCCAGGTGGGAAAGGGCAGTGTGGAGTGCAATAGAGATTGCGTCATCTATGGATCTGTTTGGGCGATATGCGAATTGGAATGGGTCTAGGGTTTCCGGCATGATGGTGTTGATGTGAGCCATGACCAGCCTTTCAAAGCACTTTATGGCTACCGACGTGAGTGCTACAGTGTGGTAGTAATTTAGGCAGGTTACCTTCGCTTCCTTGGGCACAGGGACTATGGTGGTCTGTATGAAACATGTAGGCATTACAGACTCTGTCAGGGAGAGGTTGAAAATTTCAATGAAGACACTTGGCAGTTAGTCCGCCCATGCTTTGAGTACACGTCCTGGTAATCCGTCTGGCCCCGCGGCTTTGTGAATGTTGACCTGTTTTACAGGTCTTGCTCAGATCAGCTACGGAGATCGTAATCGTCTGGAACAGCTGGTGCTCTCATAAATGATTCAGTGTTGGTTGCTTCGAATCTAGTATAAAAAGCATTTAGCTCGTCTGGTAGGCTCTTGTCACTGGTCAACTCATGGCTGGGTTTGCCTTTTTAGTCCCTAATAGTTTTTAAGCCCTGCCCCATCCAACAAGCATCAGAGCCGGGGGAAATGTACCTACGGTCACTGTAGGGATGACATCATCGATATACTAATTGATAAAGCCGGTGACTGAAGTGGTATACTCCTCAATGCCATTGGATGAATCCCGGAACATATTCCTGTCTGTGCTAGTAAAACAGTCCTGTAGCGTAACATCCGCGTCATCTGACCACTTCTGTATTGAGCGAGTCACTGGTACTTACTGCTTACAAGTTTTTGCTTGTAAGTAGGTATCAGGAGGATAGAATTAAGGTCAGATGTACCAAATGGAGGGCAAGGGAGAGCTTGGTACGCATTTCTGTGTGTGGAGTAAAGGTGGTCTAGAGTATTTTTTCATCTGGTTGCAAATTTAACATGCAGATAGAATTGAGGTAAAACTGATTTCAGTTTTCCTGCATTAAAGTCCCCAGCCACTAGGAGCGCCGCTTCTGGATGAGCATTTTCTTGTTTGCTTATGGCGGAATACAGCTCATTGAGTGTGGTCTTAGTGCCAGCATCGGTTAGTGATGGTAAATAGACAGCCACAAATAATATAGATGAAAACTCTCTTGGTAGATAGTGTGGTCTACAGCTTATCATGAGGTATTGTACCTCGGGCGAGCAATACCTCGAGACTTCTTTTACATCAGTTACTAGCAGTTACTAACAAATAGACACACACCCCTGCCCCTCATCCTACCAGACGTAGCTGCTCTGTCCTGCCGACGCACAGATAATCCAGCCAGCTCTATATTATCTATGTCGTTGATCAGCCACTTCTCGGTGAAACATAGATATATATAGATATTACAGTTTTGCACGTTGGCCAATAACACGGAGGGTATTGGTGGTTTACCTACTCGGCGGTGAATTCTGACAAGGCACTCCGCCCCCCTCCCCTTTTTTTCTCCATCTCTTCTTCAGGATGACAGGGATTTGGGACTTGTCTTGACAAAGCAGTATATCCTTTGCGTCGGACTCATGAAGAGTTTGAGGTGGGTAATCAATGTTCTGATGTCCAGAAGCGCTTTTTGGTTATGAGAGACGGTAGAAGCAACATTAAGTACAAAATAAGTTACAAACAATGCGGAAAAACAAATAAAATAGCACAGTTGGCTTCTGGCGCCATTATCCATATGGACGAGACACTTTTATGAAGTAGCTTGGTTGCGAACTAAGTAAGGCTTTGTATTCTGGCAGCTAAATTGTATTGTCAGCCCCATGTTTGGATCTGTATTCTGGATGATAAAATGTATAGTGTCAGCCCCATATTTGGATGGGTATACTGGCTGATAAAATGTATTTTGTCAGCCCCATGTTTGGATCGGTATTCTGGTTGATAAAATGCATTGTCAGCCCCATGTTTGGATCGGTATTCTGGCTGATAAAATGTATTGTCAGCCCCATGATTTGATCGGTATTCTGGCTGATAAAATGTAATTTCAGCCCCATGTTTGGATCGTTATTCTGGCTGATAAAACAACATCTGTGTTCATATGCATGTGTGTTCAGTTCATGCATGATCTTGCATGAGGTCATGGACTGCAGGTGTGTGTGTGAGTATAAATGCGCAGGTTTGTCTGTGTGGATTTGTGTGTCCTTGTGTAGAATATATGCGCTAAAGAGGTCAATGGAACTCGACCAAAACAATGGAAATGCCATGGAAACACATGGAGGAAAGATGCCATGGAAACACATGGAGGAAAGATGCCATGGAAACACATGGAGGAAAGATGCCATGGAAACACATGGAGGAAAGATGCCATGGAAACACATGGAGGAAAGATGCCATGGAAACATATAGAGGAAAGATGCCATGGAAACACATGGAGGAAAGATGCCATGGAAACATATAGAGGAAAGATGCCATGGAAACACATGAGGGAAAGATGACATGGAAACACATGGGGGAAAGATGACATGGAAACACATGGGGGAAAGATGACATGGAAATACATGGGGGAAAGATGCCATGGAAACACATGGGGGAAAGATGCAATGGAATCACATGGAGGAAAGATGCCATGGAAACACATGAGGGAAAGATGCCATGGAAACACATGGGGGAAAGATGACATGGAAATACATAGGGGAAAGATGTCATGGAAACACATTGGGAAAAGATGTCATGGAAACACATTGGGAAAAGATGTCATGGAAACACATTGGGAAAAGATGTCATGGAAACACATGAGGGAAAGATGTCATGGGGAAAATATCCTGAATCTCATCATTACCCACCAGAAAAAATGTGCCTACATCTAGGCTATTGTGCATATGTGAATTTCAGACTACTCTACGTGGAGGTCGAAATCTCAGTAAAATGCTTGTATGAATGTCATCCCCCACGGTTTGCCTTCCATTGACCTCTTTACTGCATCTGTGGACATTTGCATGAGTGAATGTGTGTGTGTTTTGGTTCAGTGGCATTCTACATGTAGCCATGGTAGACAGTGTTCCAAATGACACCCTTTTCCCTTTATAGTGCACTACGGGCCCTTGTTATAAGTAGTTCACTACCTAGGGAATATGCTGCCATTTGGGAAGCAGACGGAGTGTTCTGTGAGTTTCCATTCAGGCTCTATCTGCATACCAGTCCCCTAACTGAGGTCCTGCATTAAGGTTTACCACTGCATTAAGAGGTTTACCACTGCATTAAGAGGTTTACCACTGCATTAAGAGGTTTACCACTGCATTAAGAGGTTTACCACTGCATTAAGAGGTTTACCACTGCATTAAGAGGTTTACCACTGCATTAAGAGGTTTACCACTGCATTAAGAGGTTTACCACTGCATTAAGAGGTTTACCACTGCATTAAGAGGTTTACCACTGCAGTAAGAGGTTTACCACTGCATTAAGAGGTTTACCACTGCATTAAGAGGTTTACCACTGCATTAAGAGGTTTACCACTGCATTAAGAGGTTTACCACTGCATTAAGAGGTTTACCACTGCATTAAGAGGTTTACCACTGCATTAAGAGGTTTACCACTGTGGTAAGAGGTTTACCACTGCATTAAGAGGTTTACCACTGCATTAAGAGGTTTACCACTGCATTAAGAGGTTTACCACTGCATTAAGAGGTTTACCACTGCATTAAGAGGTATACCACTGCATTAAGAGGTTTACCACTGCATTAAGAGGTTTACCACTGCATTAAGAGGTTTACCACTGCATTAAGAGGTTTACCACTGCATTAAGAGGTTTACCACTGCATTAAGAGGTTTACCACTGCATTAAGAGGTTTACCACTGCATTAAGAGGTTTACTACTGCAGTAAGATATTTAACACTGCAGTAAGAGGTATGACAATACAGTAAGAAGTTTACCACTGCAGGACCTCTTTAGCAGTCTATCCGGGCAGGAGCTTGTGACACACACCCACCTCTCTCTAAAACACTATTCAATGTCCTTCACTGCTGCCCGCTGCTACATTGCTCTTTTAGTTTTTCCATATATGCCTAGCGAATCAGATTCCTCAAAATCGGTCCTAATTTCAGCTTGTAAATAAATAAATAACTTAAAAATAGGGAGAGATATCACTTATATTTGGGAAACAACATTAGTCATTATCAGAAGGTGTTATCCAGTTCATTTCCCAACCAGGACCAAGCAGGACCAACCAGGACCAACCAGTACCAACCAGGACCTACCAGGACCAAGCAGGACCAACCAGAACCTACCCGGACCAAGCAGGACCAAGCAGGACCAACCAAGACCTACCAGGACCAAGCAGGACCAATCAGGACCAACCAGGACCAAGCAGGACCAAGCAGGACCAAGCAGGACCTACCAGGACCAAGCAGGACCTACCAGGACCAACCAGGACCAACCAGGACCAAGCAGGACCTAACAGAACCAAGCAGGACCTACCAAGACCAAGCAGGACCAACCAGGACCAACCAGGACCAACCAGGACCTACCAGGACCAAGCAGGACCAAGCAGGACCTACCAGGACCAAGCAGGACCAACCAGGACCAAGCAGGACCAAGCAGGACCAAGCAGGACCAAGCAGGACCTACCAGGACCAAGCAGGACCAAGCAGGACCAAGCAGGACCAAGCAGGACCTACCAGGACCAACCAGGACCAACCAGGACCAAGCAGGACCTAACAGAACCAAGCAGGACCAACCAGGACCAAGCAGGACCTACCAGGACCAACCAGGACCAACCAGGACCAAGCAGGACCTACCAGGACCAAGCAGGACCAAGCAGGACCAAGCAGGACCAAGCAGGACCAAGCAGGACCTACCAGGACCAAGCAGTAGCCATCATGCAGTTTGATAGGACAGAACTCATTTATAGTTCATTTATAGACAGAATTCATTTATAAACTGGCCTCACGGGTTTTACTATTTACTATGATTAGTCCCCAAAACCAATTCACAACCAGCCTGATGGTACTCTTGCTGCGACAGAGACAGGGAAATGAAATAGGCCTAGGTGAGGTTTGGATGTTCTGATTCGTTTGTGTGTGTGCTTGAGTGTGCGTGTTTGTGTGTGTGCTTGAGTTTGTACGTGTGCTTGAGTGTGTGTGTGTGCTTGAGTGTGCGTGTTTGTGTGTGTGCTTGAGTTTGTACGTGTGCTTGAGTGTGCGAGTTTGTGTGTGTGTGTGTGTGTGTGTGTGTGTGTGTGTGTGTGTGTGTGCGAGTGTGTGTGTGTGCTTGAGTGTGCGTGTTTGTGTGTGCGTGTGCGCGTGCGCGTGCGCGCGCGCGTGCGTTTGCGTCTGTGTGTGTGTGTGTGTGTGTGTGCGTGCACGTGCGTGCGTGCGTGCGTGCGTGCGTGCTTGTGCGTGTGCGTGTGCGTCTGTGTGTGTGTGTGTGTGTGTGTGCGCGCGCGTGCGCGTGCGTGTGCGTGTGCGTGTGTGTGTGTGTGTGTTTCAGGGTACAGTATGTGGTACAGCTGCTGTGCCTATATTTGAATACAGACTCGTTTTCTACCATGCAAGTAAAGCTGAAGGTGAACACAACCTCCAGACCACCTCCGCTGTAGTCGTAACATTTTACTTTACATACTTTTACATACTAAAGTGTGCAAGAAATGTATTTGAGGACTGTGTTATCTAAGGGTCATATTAGCCTCAGCAAGACACACACCAAATACTTTAGCATAACCCGTACCAGAGACTTTCAATTGTCACTTTATTCTGACGAATTCTAAAGACAGATTTGTTCCACACTAACTCAAGGATATCAGATCAAGGGAAGTCTATTTCTAGATCTCTTTCACAGTATATGTAAACACCAACCTTTAGTGGAGGCTAATCTAATATATGTAGAATTCGAGTTTATATACAGAGTGTGTATGGGGAGAGTGGGGTATGTTGAGCCAAAGGGGTATGTTAGGCCAAAGGGGATGAGTCACCATTGTTTCTATAAACAAAATATAATACATTTACTAAATATTTAGGAAGAGTGGAGTCTGTGAAGGAAGGAACCATATGTAAAAAGTTGTATGTAAGTTATGTCCAAAAAAACGGATTTTCATCAAGTCAAATGAACTTATTGTGTTAGAGGTTTCATGACGCTTGTATCTAAACCAAAGTAGATAATTTGATGATTGTTCTATACATCAGTTGAGGGTCTCTATAACCTTCAATATGAGGATCTAAACCAAGCATCCTTGTAGATGGGTGGGCTAATATAGTCAAAATGTTTGCATTGGGTTAAGTTGAGACAACGGCAAATTGAGCACATTTAAGTGTTTTCTTCCCCGGCATAAGGATTTATCGCTGGGGTATCAGTTAACAACAGTGCCTGGCCAATGTTAAAAGAGTTTGTTAGGGTTTAAGCAGTGTTAAAAGCTGCTTATGTTTTGCCAAGAGTCCACTTTGTTTGGACAAGCTATGTTTTCAAAACTGTAATGTTTACATGAATTTTGATTATTTCCAGGGATACACAACATCCTGAAATATATGTATATATTATTGCTAGAAAGAATCCCATATTCCCCTTGGCAGAGTGATGCTGAATGTTAAAAAAGTCTCAACTTACCCCACTCTCCCCTACAAAACAACTATAGAGACTGACGTGGGGGCACCCGGATGAAACTACGATATAGAGACTGACGTGGGGGCACCCTGATGAAACTACGATATAGAGACTGACGTGGGGGCACCCTGATGAAACTATGATATAGAGACTGACGTGGGGAAACCCGGATGAAACTACGATATAGAGACTGACGTGGGGGCACCCGGATGAAACTACGATATAGAGACTGACGTGGGGGCACCCGGATGAAACTATAATATAGAAACTGACGTGGGGGAACCCGGATGAAACTATAATATAGAGACTGATGTGGGGGAACCCTGATGAAACTATGATATAGAGACTGACGTGGGGGCACCCGGATGAAACTATGATATAGAGACTGACGTGGGGGCACCCGGATGAAACTATGATATAGAGACTGACGTGGGGGCATCCAGATGAAACTACGATATAGAGACTGACGTCCTGATGAAACTACGATATAGAGAATGACGTGGGGGCACCCGGATGAAACTACGATATAGAGACTGACGTGGGGGCACCCTGATGAAACTATGATATAGAGACTGACGTGGGGGCACCCGGATGAAACTATGATATAGAGACTGACGTGGGGGCACCCTGATGAAACTAGGATATAGAGACCTGATGTGGGGGCACCCTGATGAAACTAGGATATAGAGACTGACGTGGAGGCACCCTGATGAAACTATGATATAGAGACTGACGTGGGGTCACCCTGATGAAACTACGATATAGAGACTGACGTGGGGGCACCCTGATGAAACTATGATATAGAGACTGACGTGGGGGCACCCGGATGAAACTACGATATAGAGACTGACGTCCTGATGAAACAACGATATAGAGACAGACGTGGGGGCACCCGGATGAAACTACGATATAGAGACTGACGTCCTGATGAAACTACGATATAGAGACTGACGTCCTGATGAAACTATGATATAGAGACTGACGTGGGGTCACCCTGATGAAACTATGATATAGAGACTGATGTGGGGGCACCCGGATGAAACTACGATATAGAGACTGACGTGGGGGCACCCTGATGAAACTACGATATAGAGACTGACGTGGGGTCACCCTGATGAAACTATGTAATAGAGACTGACTTGGGGGCACCCGGATGAAACTAGGATATAGAAACTGACGTGGGGGCACCCTGATGAAACTATGATATAGAGACTGACGTGGGGGCACCCGGATGAAACTACAATATAGAGGCTGACGTGGGGTCACCCTGATGAAACTATGATATAGAGGCCGACGTGGGGTCACCCTGATGAAACTACGATATAGAGACTGATGTGGGTGCACCCTGATGAAACTATGATATAGAGACTGACGTGGGGGCACCCTGATGAAACTATCATATAGAGGCCGACGTGGGGTCACCCTGATGAAACTACGATATAGAGACTGACGTGGGGGCATCCGGATGAAACTACGATATAGAGACTGACGTGGGGTCACCCTGATGAAACTATCATATAGAGGCCGACGTGGGGGCACCCAGGTGAAACTACGATATAGAGCCTGAGGTGGGGGCATCCGGATGAAACAACGATATAGAGACTGACGTGGGGGCACCCTGATGAAACTATGATATAGAGGTGGACGTTGGGGCACCCAGATGAAACTACGATATAGAGGCCGACGTGGAGGCAACCGGATGAAACTAGGATATAGAGACTGACTTGGGGGCACCCTGATGAAACTACGATATAGAGACTAACGTGGGGGCACCCTGATGAAACTACGATATAGAGACTGACGTGGGGGCACCCTGATGAAACTACGATATAGAGACTGACGTGGGGGTACCCTGATGAAACTACCTTATAGAGACTGGCGTGGGAGCACCCGGATGAAACTAGGATATAAAAATGTAAACTTCAATTTCAACTTTATTTAACCAGGTAGGCAAGCTGAGAACAAGTTCTCATTTACAATTGCGATCTGGTCAAGATAAAGCAAAGCATTTTGACACATACAATAACACAGAGTTAGACGTTGAGTAAAACAAACATACAGTCAATAATAGCAGAAAAATAAGTCTATATACAATGTGAGCAAATGAGGTGACATAAGGGAGGTAAAGGCAAAAAAGGCCATGGTGGTGAAGTAAATACAATATAGCAAGTAACACACTGGAATGGTAGATTTGCAGTGGGAGAATGTGCAAAGTAGAGATAGAAATAATGGGATGCAAAGGAGTAAAATAAATAAAGAAATAAATACAGTAGGGGAAGAGGTAGTTGTTTGGGCTAAATTATAAATAGGCTATGTAAAGGTGCAGTAATCTGTGAGCTGTCTGTCTCTCTTTTTCTGTGTCACTCTCTCTATGTGTCTCTCTATCTCTCTCTCTCTCTCTCTCTTTCTATGTCTCTTTTTCTGTGTCACTCTCTCTATGCCTCTCTCTCTCTCTGTCTCTCTGTGTCTCTCTCTCTCTCTCTCTGTCTCTCTCTTTCTATGTCTCTCTTTTTCTGTGTCACTCTCTCTATGTCTCTCTCTCTCTCTGTCTCTCTGTGTCTCTCTCTCTCCATGTCTGTCTCTCTTTTTCTATGTCTGTCTTTTTCTGTGTCACTCTCTCTATGTCTCTCTCTCTCTCTGTCTCTCTGTGTCTCTCTCTCTCCATGTCTGTCTCTCTCTTTCTATGTCTCTCCTTTTCTGTGTCACTCTCTCTATTGTGTCTCTCTCTTTCTCTCTTTCTCTGTCTTTCTCTCTGTCTCGGTCTAAGTGCTCCAGCAGGTGAATGACAGGTGGGCCACAGGGACAGGCAGGGCCAGGCTCCAGTCGTAAAGACCTGATTTTAGTGACCTGCGGTTAAAACCCCTCCGCATGATGGACAGATTATATAAGAACACAGCATACAGTAGAAGGTCAAAAAGTAAACATTGCTGGATATGCCTTGCAGTTTTACAAATTAATAAAAAAGGAAAAGCTGGGATGTCTTGAGTCAATAGGTAATAAAACCATTTGTTATGGCAAGCAGAAATAAGTTAATGTTGCGTGGACTCACTGTGTGCAATAATAGTGTTTAACATGATTGTCTCATGACTACCTCATCTCTGAAACCCACACATACAACTATCTGTAAGGTCCCTTAGTCGAGCAGTGAATTTAAAACACAGATTCAACCACAAAGACCAGGGAGGTTTTCCAATACCTCGAAAAGAAGGGCACCTATTGGTAGAGGGGTTAAAAGAAACAGACATTGAATATATCCCTTTGATCATGGGGAAGTTCATATTTAGACGTTGGATGGTGTATCAATACACCCAGTCACTACAAAGATATAGGTGTCCTTCCTAACTCAGTTGCCGGAGAGGAAGGAAACTGCTCAGGGATTTCACCATGAGGACAATGGTGACATTTAAACAGAGTTCCATAGCTGTGATAGGAGAAAACTGAGGATGGATAAACAACATTGTAGTTACTCCACAACACTAACCTAAATTACAGAGTGAAAAGAAGGAAGCCTGTACAGAATAAAAACTATTCAAAAACATGAATCCTGTTCGCAATAAGGCACTAAAGTAAAACTGCAAAAAATGTGGCAAGGGAATGAACTTCATGTCCTGAATACAAAGTGTTATGTTTGGGGCAAATCCAACACATCGCTGAATAGGACTCTTCAGATTTTTAAGCAAGGTGGTGGCTGCATCATGTTATGGGTATGATTGTCATCGGGAAAAAAATATTTTTTTGGCAGAAAAATAAACATTATAGAACATTATAGAACTAAGCACAAGCAAAATCCCAGAGGAAAACCTGGTTCAGTCTGCTTTCCAAAAGACTACTGGTCTTGTCTACCTTGTCTACATTTCATCAGGACAAAAACTAAAACACAAGGCCAAATATACACTGGAGTTGCTTACCAAGATATTATAGCATTGAAAGTTCATGAGTTGCCTAGTTCAAATCAAATTTCAAATCAAATGTATTTATATAACCCCCACACACACACGCACTCAATTACACACACACACACGCACTCAATTACACACACACACACACACGCACTCAATTACACACACACACACACACGCACTCAATTACACACACACACACGCACTCAATTACACACACACACACACACACACACGCACTCAATTACACACACACACACACGCACTCAATTACACACACACACACGCACTCAATTACACACACACACACGCACTCAATTACACGCTCGCTTAAACACACACAAACACACACACGTACGCACGCACGCGCACACGCACACGCACACACACACACACACACACACACACACACACACACACACACTTGATCTCTCTTCTCTCTCTCTGTCTTTCTCTCTCTTCTCTCTCGTCGTTCTCCCCTCTTCTCTCTCTGTCGTTCTCTTCTCTCCCTCTTTCTCTCTGTAGTCGAGAACTTTGTATAATTCCATAAGTTTCTTGTTTGTCTTTGTTTTGCATGTCTTTGTCTACATGTTGACAACGAACAATGGGAATATATCATAACAGGGACGTTGGGGCATAACAACATATTGTACGGTGTGTCCCGTAGTGAAGCCATCTCTATAGTAATGCAATGTAATCACATGTAACATCAATTACAATGGAAATGCTGGGATGTGTTTTCTATGAAAAGTATGTTTAATGCATGATGCAGCAATTATGATGCAACTATGATGTAATTATGGTGTAATTATGATGCAACTATGATGTAATTATTGTGTAATTATGATGCAACTATGATGTAATTATGGTGTAATTATGATGCAACTATGAGGCAATTATTGTGTAATTATGATGCAACTATGATGTAATTATGGTGTAATTATGATGCAACTATGAGGCAATTATTGTGTAATTATGATGCAACTATGAGGCAATTATTGTGTAATTATGATGCAACTATGAGGTAATTATGGTGTAATTATGATGCAACTATGAGGCAATTATTGTGTAATTATGATGCAACTATGATGTAATTATGGTGTAATTATGATGCAACTATGAGGCAATTATTGTGTAATTATGATGCAACTATGAGGCAATTATTGTGTAATTATGATGCAACTATGAGGTAATTATGGTGTAATTATGATGCAACTATGAGGCAATTATTGTGTAATTATGATGCAACTATGAGGTAATTATGATACAACTTTGATGGATGATACGATATGGACTACAATTATCATCATGAATATTAAGGCTATACGCACTTCATGTTACACACATAGACACACATAGACACTCAACCATGCAAATTGGCGGAGTTATTATTTATTTACACATCACTCATTATAGTCTTACTCTTATCCAGACATCATACACACTCTCACTAAATCACATCTAATTTCATACACATCAGATATACTACACACATTAATATCCTGACTACATTTTCTAACATCTGTGGCATTGACTCGCAAGCAAACGGACAGCGAAATAAAAAAACTAAAAATTCAAACCAGGTATTTCTCTTTTTCAAACGAGCATTGCAGAGCTGGTTACAATTCCAATTTCATCCCCCTGAAAAGATAGAACAAATATTACAACAAATATTATGGCTGAACTCAAATGTGCTGGTTGATAAAAGACCTCTATTATTGGGAAATATGTTCCAAAAGGGGTATTTTAAAATAAAAATACGATATTATAAATTGGAATGGTAGAGTTATGTCTTTCATGGAGATATCAGAATTGTATGAGAAGGTCTGTTCAATCCAAGAGTACAACCAATTGATTACAGCATTACCCCAAAATGGAGGAGGCAGGTGGCAGCGGGAGGAGGTAGGGAACTGGTCTGTCTGCCCAATATAAAGGATCAAAACTGGCGGACGAACAAAAATAGCAATAATAGGAAAGTTACCAGTTTCATTTGAGGACCAGAATGTTGACCGCTGTGCCATACAGATTGCAAAATAGTTGGGAAGAGATTTTTGATGTACCGATTCCATGGCACAGGGAATAATACTTTTCAGTTAAAATGATTATACAGATTTGTTGCTACCAACACAATGTTGAATATTTGAGGCATATAATCACCGCAGCTCTGCAGATTTTGTTGCGATGATACAGAATTTCTTTTGTTTTGTTTTATTTTGGTGTTGCCCTCAGGTACCCTGTTTCTGCCCTCAGGTAGCCTGTTTCTGCCCTCAGGTAGCCTGTTTCTGCCCTCAGGTAGCCTGTTTCTGCCCTCAGGTAGCCTGTTTCTGGCCTCAGGTAGCCTGTTTCTGCCCTCAGGTAGCCTGTTTCTGCCCTCAGGTAGCCTGTTTCTGCCCTCAGGTAGCCTGTTTCTGCCCTCAGGTAGCCTGTTTCTGCCCTCAGGTAGCCTGTTTCTGCCCTCAGGTAGCCTGTTTCTGGCCTCAGGTTCAGGAATGGCTGAAAATGCATAATATTAATCAAAAATTGACCCTAGAAATATCATTGTTGGGAGATCTGGAGAGATCTGGTCAGTCAATTACTAGTAAAAGTATTTATCTTCAACTCTCAATCTGTGGATTCTATTCGATTAGATAAATAAAACATTTATGTTAAACATCACAGCATAGTTGAAAGATATATGGCACATAGAAATCCGAAGAGGGTAGCCAGTAGAGATAGGTGGGATGGGTTGAGGGAAACTGAGGGATGGGATATGGTTGAGAGGCAGCTCTCGGTGAAACTGTGGGATGGGATTATGGATGGTTGGTGGCCGGGCGGTTGGGAGCTTGGGCCAGTGGCCGAGAGGTCGTTTGTTCGGGTTCCAGATTTGATTTGGTGGGAGATCTGTCGTTATGCCTTTGTGTTGGGCGCTTGACCCTGATTGCTCCTGTTTGTTTGTTTTAATTATTTATAGGAGACAAATCACATTAATCAACATTAATATTACAATAATGCAGCATCCATGTAAATGTACCGAGGGTTATCCAAAAGCTGTAGTCTCAGGGCATCTAAGGTCAATTACACAGCCACAATACACATACTCACTAAAATAATACAAAATACCAATACATTACATCCAACAATATATAATATATCATTCTAACGACAACAACAACACTATCATCAACTGTCGTCTTACGTACGAGGAACCACAGATAACTCATGTGTACAGGTTTGGATAGATTTTAGCCATGTTTTCAATTCAAATGTAGAAGTACAAAAATCAGTGCAGCTTCTCAAGTCAATGGACATTGTGTTCCGGTATATTGTAGCTCTAACAGAGAAGGTTGATTGGCCGATGTTACTGTGCGGAATAGGGACAACGCAATCCCCTCTAGTTACTGTCCTTGTTATCCTGGAGGGGCTTTCCTAGAGCATGATATGCCGGCATAGGGGTGGAGGGGCAAGACCATGCAGGATCTTAAAGACAAGGCTTGCATCTACATACTGCTGAATAAATTATGTTTGTAAATGATGTGACAATAGTGGTTTGTTATCAAAAATCTTAAGTGTTTGTTTGTAGAGTGATTCAATTGTTTTTCAGAATAGTAGCTCCTGCTTGTGACCAGCATGTGAAGCTTCAAATGTGAGAAGATTACAGAATTGCAGGAGGCAGGGCCTCTAGAGAAAGGAAAGGTCTGATAAACCTAAAGTTGGAAAATCCAAACTTGACTGTCTTAACTTCCTTCTGCACATGTTTCTTAAATGTCAAGTTGGAGTCCAAAATGACAACAAGATATCTGAAGTTAGACACAACTTTCAGATTCTCCCCGTTTTGTTTTCCCAGTTTGTATTGAAATCGCCCATGAAGATAATCTCCTTCTAATGATTCTCTCCATTAACAAGAACAGCTGGTTGGGAAGAATCAAAGGATTTCTTAGAGAAGTACGTACAAACAGTCTTGTTGATATTTAAATGCAGTTAAGAATTAGTCATCCATGTAGTAACATGTACCATAGCTTCAGTTAACCTGTTGAGGATGGGGGCGCTGTTGTGACTGTGTGACAGGTTAACTTGTTAACAACTAGTTGTCTATTTTTGGAGTGTATCGTCTACATACATATGCGTATTAAGTTGTGGGCATGCAAGTGGGAGATCATTTATATAGATGGTAATCAGAAGGGGGCCTAATATTGACCCTTGTGGGACCCCAATGTTATAGTATATAGTAAAGAGAGTCCGACTGTGTCCCCCAAACAAACCCCTTGCCTTCTGTTTGTCAGATAGGAATACATCCAACTAATGACTTCAGTGGACACATTAAGGGAGGATAGTTTGGATAGAAGGACCTCATGATTGACAGTATCAAAAGGCCTTTTTAACATCCAAAAAGACTGCGCCGATTTCACCACCTATGTTCAGTTTAGATTTAATGCACTCCAGAAAATAGCAATTGGCTGTTTCGGTAGAATGATTCATTCTGAATCCAAATTGCATTTGATGTATGGAGTTACCCTGAATGAGGTGATCAGTCAGATGATCAGCCACCCGTCTTTCAGCTACTTCTCATAGCACTGAATGTAGGTCGATCATTTTCCACCAGTGTTGGGTCACCAGATTTAAAACAGGTATCACTGCTGTAGACTTCCAAGCATTGGGGAGGAACCCATATTTGATGGACAGACTAAATAGATGTACCAAAGGGGCAATCAGAGAAAATTTTTCTCTCTTCAGGAATACAGTCTCTAGTCCACATCCTTATTTTGTTCTAGAGCTCCTGAAGAAGCTAATAATACTGTCCACTGCTGACGTGGAGATTTCAGTAATTCTGAATATTGGTTTATTATTATCTATGGAAGTGAGAACTGTGGTTTTGGTTGAATATTTAAGCCAGTTCCCTGACAGAGTCAACAAAACATTAGTTAAAGGTGGTAGATATGAATTGGAGTCTTGAACTAGAATCCCATTAAACTTTAATTCAGGATGTTTTTGGGGGGGACTTTTCAGCTCCTCTCCCAGTTAGTTTGTTGAGGTTTACCCAAATCACTTTGCCGTTTCCTTTTCCTTCATTGATCACTCCAAGAAAGAACTCTGCTTTTGCTTTTTTTGTATTCCTAACCACCTTATTTCTCAGGGATGCAAATATACATGTGTCATCATTCTGACCAGATTTCTGTCCTTTTTTTCAAGGAAAAATCCTGTTCTCTCATCTGCCTCCAGAGGTCCTCGTTGAGTCATGGTAGAGAGGTTTTCTGTCTTGGCTCACGTTGAAATTTCCTAGTAAAAACAGGTATCCATTTTGTCAACAGCTGACCGACATATTCTGTATACAGACTCTTGATTTTCATTGCTTAACAGATGAGACCAGTCAATTTGACTTATAGCTGCATCGTAGTTACCCTGCTCACTTTTCTGGATTTTTTAAATCGCACCTCAATACGGTTCTTACATCTCTTTTTAGTGTTCTTTCTAACCTCCAATGTAAAATTTTGGTCAGATATGCCAGTTAGAAAATTACTGGACTTAATTATTCAATCAGGTCTGTTAGTAAACACCAGATCAATTTGAGTCTGGGATGACTGTGTTACTCTGGTTGGACCTTGTATTATTTGAGATTTTTCCTGCAAGTTTTGTTTTCCCAGTTTATATTGAAATCGCCCATGAAGATAATCTCCTTCTAAGGATCACATTCTTTAAGCATGGCATTTAGATGGTCATAAAACGAGATATTAGATGATGGTTGTCGATAAAATCCAATAATTGTGAGAGACATATTAGGGGAGAGGAAGACATTCAGCCCCATACATTCAATGTCATTGGCATGTTTCCACATGATACGATTGCACTTAAAGTTACATTTTATGTACAGAAGCAATCCACCCGCTCTACCCTCTACCCTGTCCCTCTTGAATATGGAATATCCAGGTACATTAATAAAGGCAGAAATAGGAGAATATTTCTTCAGCCATGTCTCAGATAAACAGAAAAAAATCTAGATTAGAATTGTTCAATAAATGTTATACCTGTTCACTCTTTTTTTTTTTTTTTTTATTTTATCCCATTTTCTCCCCAATTTTCGTGGTATCCAATCGCTAGTAATTACTACCTTGTCTCACCGCTACAACTCCCGTACGGGCTCGGGAGAGACGAAGGTCGAAAGCCATGCGTCCTCCGAAGCACAACCCAACCAGCCGTACTGCTTCTTAACACAGCGCGCCTCCAACCCGGAAGCCAGCCGCACCAATGTGTCGGAGGAAACACCGTGTACCTGGCCCCCTTGGTTGGCGCGCACTGCGCCCGGCCCGCCACAGGAGTCGCTGGAGCGTGATGAGACAAGGATATCCCTACCGGCCAAACCCTCCCTACCCCGGACGACGCTATGCCAATTGTGCGTCGCCCCACGGACCTCCCGGTTGCGGCTGGCTGCGACAGAGCCTGGGCGCGAACCCAGAGACTCTGGTGGCGCAGTTAGCACTGCGATGCAGTGCCCTAGACCACTGCGCCACCCGGGAGGCCCACCATCACTCTTAGACAAACCAGATGGCCTCCCACTATTCCTCTAGGTTGGGAACGAGGGTCCCAGAGCATTTTTACCCGATTAACGGTTTGAAAAAGTTTCATGGTACAATGTTTTCTAATATCTGTGTTAAAGGGAACTGAGTTTCTGTCTCCGTAATGCGGGTTTCGTTTGGGACATGTCTCTGAGTTATCAGCAGATTGCTCATTCTCTTGAAAAGCCATGTCAGAAGCCATGACAGAAGTTATGCTCACATACACAGAAAGTCCTTCTCTGAACCAGATAATATAGTTTACTCAGAAATATATTATTTTAATCATTCATCAATGATTTCAGTCTGGGTGGCTAATTAGGGGGACGTTTCTCCAACTTCTCCCAGAATTACATCCTCCATGTCAGTCCTTTTGTATGCGGGTAAGCTAATTCCAGACTCTGATGGGCAGCTTGGTACCCTGGGCCGCTTGGGTGTTTGGTTGATTCCAGATTGCTTGAATGAAGGCCAGCATTGATGTTTGGCTGCCTTCTTCTGTTTTCCCCAGAGATTTGCACCGCCTTCCGGGATCTCTTACTAACCTCAAGGTTTTCTATTGGGTTATGATTGTCACTGGTCTCACTTTCCCAGCTTCATTTTTCAGTATTTTACCTCTTATTCTTCCTATTTTTCTTGGAATGAGAGGTCACTGTTGCAGACTCTGGCTCACCAGGTGCCAACTCCAATGTTTCATTCACTCTGTCTTTGTCGTTGGGAGCCGAGGAATTATCCTCTTCAACCTCAGTCTCACATTCAGTCATTTCAGCTGAGATATGTGATACATCTGCCCTACTCATGAGGACATGCTTGTTGTCCTGCACATAGTGTGAAAAGTTTCCTTAATACACCTTATGCTGTCCAGTGTAGTAGGACTGTACTGTATCATCTCCTGACCCCCCTCTAGTGTGGGATTGTGTCAGCCAGGCCTGTCTATGCGCAAAACCTTGTCCATAAAATCTTTTGATCCAGTGAGTTCCTATCTTTACAGACCGTGTTATAGGGATGATGGGTGCTGCTTCAACATATACAAAAGGACCTCCATTGGAGCAGATTGTGAGTTGACCTTAGTATCTTATCAAGCACCTCATCACTCTCCCCACCACCTTACATCCAGCTTTAGCCAGGAACTCAGTCACAACACTATCATCTGCTGATTCAGGTAGTTTTTTGATTGTAACTTGAATGGAGGTCTGGTCAGCCACGCGTGACTTCAAACTGAACGGATAATTCTCTTTGAACACAACATGTTATTCCTCTGACTGTTATTCCTCTGATCAGAAGCTTTGACCTTTTTTCCTTACTGAGAAGATATATATACACCAGAGAGCACCTACTCTCTGTACTGACCTCAAGTGGTTTGGATGGATTTGCTGTATGAGACTATGGTAGAGCTCCTCCTCCTTAATGGTGTTGGCTATGGCCTCCTCCTTTGTCAGGAAGGCTCTCCACGATAAAAAAATGAGGTAAAACAGTCTCCATCGGGGCATTTCGACCCACAAGGTCTCATTTGTCGTAAACAACTACAGCAGCCATTTTAATTGTAGTTTTAATGACTAAAGTAAATTGTTTAACATTGAAATATATCAACAAAACTATTCAGCATTTTACAGTGAGGATACTTCTTACTTAAGAAATGATGGATGGTTGATCCTCAAATAGATATTTGCTGGATTCAGTGTTCAACAGCCATTGCTGGAAAGCTTCCCAGTCGGGTCAAATACCCAAACAAGAGAAGATGTCAAAACACAAAACAACTAAATATAGATATATCATACCGTACCTTACAGTCCGTCGGTCAATAAATCCAAACAACTAAATCTAGATATATCATACCGTACCTTACAGTCCGTCGGTCAATAAATCCAAACAACTAAATATAGATATATCATACCGTACCTTACAGGCCGTCGGTCGATAAACATAAAACAAGTAAATATAGATATATCATACCGTACCTTACAGGCCGTCGGTCGATAAACACAAAACAACTAAATATAGATATATCATACCGTACCTTACAGTCCGTCGGTCGATAAACACAAAACAACTAAATATAGATATATCATACCGTACCTTACAGTCCGTCGGTCGATAAATCCAAAACAACTAAATATAGATATATCATACCGTACCTTACAGTCCGTCGGTCGATAAACACAAAACAACTAAATATAGATATATCATACCGTACCTTACAGTCCGTCGGTCGATAAATCCAACACAACAAAATATAGATATATCATACCGTACCTTACAGGCCGTCGGTCGATAAACACAAAACAACTAAATATAGATATATCATACCGTACCTTACAGTCCGTCGGTCGATAAATCCAAACAACTAAATATAGATATATCATACCGTACCTTACAGGCCGTCGGTCGATAAAAAACAAAACAACTAAATATAGATATATCATACCGTACCTTACAGGCCGTCGGTCGATAAATCCAAACAACTAAATATAGATATATCATACCGTACCTTACAGGCCGTCGGTCGATAAATCCAAACAACTAAATATAGATATATCATACCGTACCTTACAGGCCGTCGGTCGATAAACACAAAACAACTAAATCTAGATATATCACACCGTACCTTACAGTCCGTCGGTCGATAAACACAAAACAACTAAATATAGATATATCACACCGTACCTTACAGTCCGTCGGTCGATAAACACAAAACAACTAAATCTAGATATATCATACCGTACCTTACAGGCCGTCGGTCGATAAACACAAAACAACTAAATCTAGATATATCATACCGTACCTTACAGGCCGTCGGTCGATAAACACAAAACAACTAAATATAGATATATCATACCGTACCTTACAGGCCGTCGGTCGATAAACACAAAACAACTAAATATAGATATATCATACCGTACCTTACAGGCCGTCGGTCGATAAATCCAAATAACGAATCAAACAAACAAACAAAGAAGCGAACAAGCCATCTGGTGAGTACGGCACTCATGTCCTGCAGTTATCCTATGGGTCACTCTGGATGGGAGTGTCTTCTAGATGGCTGAATGTAACGTAAATGTTGAGTGGCTTCACTGCAGGTAGATTGTATGTCAACATGTTTTATTTTTTATTTATGGTTAAGGTAAGGCTTAAGGTTTGGGATAGGTTTCAATCTAAAACAACTTGTTAACTTTAGACATTCATTCCCGAATGGTAAAGTTTTAATTTTTTTAAAAGAACAAGTGCCTAGCATTGGCCTTGAACACATGACTCTGAGTTCAGAGTTCAGGGCTTTACAACCCACTGCCACCGCCCTTCCACAACACCCTAGAAAACTGCAAGTCAACTTGATGGTAATTGTGCTCACCGTTGCCCCTAGTGAACCGTTCTTTTTTTGTCCCCACGACGTCCCGGGTACCTGGGACGGACGTCAAATTTGGCCTTGGATCTGGAGTGACCTGGCTGAATATTACACACTGTCTGAGTAGTATGTACTGTGGAAGAAGACCAGAGACCCTTAGACATATTCCATGGTCAACTTACAAACTGCTCCAATGGAATGTGTCTTAATGTGTTACTTTTTATTATTATTTTTTATTTTAGTCTACTTGGTAAATATTTTCTTCTTCTTGAACTGCACTGTTGGTTAAGGGCTTGTAAGTAAGCATTCCGCGGTAGCATTCCGCACTTGTTGTATTCGGCCCATGTGACAAATAAAGTTTGATTTGATTTGAGTCCAGAAGCCTGGGGATGTTGTACCTGCCTTTTAACCCACTTCCTATTTGCACTTTGGGAAAAAATTGTCATAGTCAATTTGTCATGGTTGGTTTTCTCTCTATTCTCACGCCACCTTCCCTCCCATTGTGTTCGTTCCATAGAGAACGATGTGGTTTAATCTCAGTGTGTTTCTGACACCAGAAGGACCATGTCACATTGTGTTAGAGGTGGATGTGTGTCCGACCGTGAGGCCTGCAGTGATGTGACACGGGGACCCAGAGAGGCGGCATGACACGTCGAAACACACAGCACGCCACAGAACAGTTACACACAGATAAGACACACACATACACTGACACACACAGTAAACGAGTTTAAACTCCCCAGGCCACATGACAACCACCATAGAGAGACAGAGCCAAGCTGTCACAACACATAGCAGGCTAGCAGAATAACTAGAACACATAGCAGGCTAGCAGAATAACTAGAACACATAGCAGGCTAGCAGAATAACTAGAACACAAAGCAGGCTAGCAGAATAACTAGAACACAAAGCAGACTAGCAGAATAACTTGTTACGGCTGTCCTCGCTGACAGAAGGTGGGGACCAAAACGCAGAGTGGTTAGTGTTCATTCTTTTAATGAAAATCAACAAAACACTTCAAAATACAAAAACAACCAACGTGACAAAACCGAAACCGTCCTGTGTGGCAACAAAACCTCCACAGGAACAAACACCCACAAAACACAAGTGAAACCCTGGCTGCCTAAGTATGATTCTCAATCCGGGACAACGATTGACAGCTGCCTCTGATTGAGAATCATACCAGGCCAAACACAAAATCCCAACATAGACAATCCCTTACAAACACTCGGATCACCTGAGAACTGTTGGGGAGGCGGTAGACGAGGTTCAGCCAGGGAGTTAACTGCCAGGGGCACTTGAATCTGATGAACTGGAGCAGAAGCGGTTGCCGGGGAAAGTCGATCAGAAATCTGCTTTATGGAAGTCAGCATCTCTGACAGAAGTTGAGAATGTCTAGCCATTAAGGCCTCTTGCTGAGCCAGAGCAGCTTCGTGGCGTCGGACAGTCCCCTCGTGGTGGGACAGGATGGAACAAAAATCCTGGGTACTGGCTGCCTCTGGGTTCATTATAAGGGCTCAGTGTTTCTGTCAGGACCCGGTGCGAGAAACAGTCACTAATAATCGTCAGAACCCAGAAGATGAGGCAGACACAGCAGTACTAGAGATGGTGGTTTAATAAAAGAACAAAATCTTCAGGCAAAGAATCTAAATCCACAATGTCCAAACATAAAGTCAAGAAGCACAAAATGGATATCCTCCAAAATACAAAGAAAACTCCACAAAGTGGTAAAAACAGCAGGGAAAAACAAACCTTAAAAGACTACTCAAAAATACACAAGAACTAAACCAGAGAACCTCTGGAAAATCCAATAAGAGAATCATGTGTTCAGAACAAGACTTGGGCTGGGGCTGGGTGCTAACATACAAACACTGAGCAAGGAACTGAGGTACACACAGGGTTTAAATACTAACAAGGGAACGACACACAGGTGCAGAAAATAATTAGAGCAAGGAAAAACAAAAGGTACAAAAAAGGTGCAATGGGGACATCTAGTGACCAAAACCTGAACAGTCCTGGCCAAAACCTGACATAACTAGAACACATAGCAGACTAGCAGAATAACTAGAACACATAGCAGACTAGCAGAATAACTAGAACACATACTAGACTAGCAGAACAACTAGAACAAATAGCAGACTAGCAGAATAACTAAAACACATAGCAGACTAGCAGAAAAACTAGAACACATAGCAGACTAGCAGAAAAACTAACAGTAAAGCACATAGCAGACTAGCAGAATAACTAGAACACATAGCAGACTAGCAGAATAACTAAAACACATAGCAGACTAGGAGAATAACTAAAACACATAGCAGACTAGCAGAATAACTAACAGTAAAGCACATAGCAGACTAGCAGAATAACTAACAGTAAATCACATAGCAGACTAGCAGAATAACTAACAGTAAAGCACATAGCAGACTAGCAGAATAACTAGAACACATAGCAGACTAGCAGAATAACTAACAGTAAAGCACATAGCAGACTAGCAGAATAACTAACAGTAAATCACATAGCAGACTAGCAGAATAACTAACAGTAAAGCACATAGCAGACTAGCAGAATAACTAGAACACATAGCAGACTAGCAGAATAACTAGAACACATAGCAGACTAGCAGAATAACTAGAACACATAGCAGACTAGCAGAATAACTAGAACACATAGCAGACTAGCAGAATAACTAGAACACATAGCAGACTAGCAGAATAACTAGAACACATAGCAGACTAGCAGAATAACTAGAACACAAAGCAGACTAGCAGAATAACTAGAAAACATAGCAGACTAGCAGAATAACTAGAACACATAGCAGACTAGCAGAATAACTAGAACACAAAGCAGACTAGCAGAATAACTAGAACACATAGCAGACTAGCAGAATAACTAGAACACATAGCAGACTAGCAGAACAACTAGAACATATAACAGACTAACAGAATAACTAGAACACATAGCAGACTAGCAGAACACCTAAAACACATAGGAGACTAGCAGAATAACTAGAACACATAGCAGACTAGCAGAATAACTAGAACACATAGCAGACTAGCAGAATAACTAGAACACATAGCAGACTAGTAGAATAACTAGAACACATAGCAGACTAGCAGAATAACTAGAGCACATAGCAGACTAGCAGAATAACTAGAACACATAGCAGACTAGCAGAACAACTAGAACACATAGCAGACTAGCAGAATAACTAGAACACATAGCAGACTAGCAGAATAACTAGAACACATAGCAGACTAGCAGAACAACTAGAACACATAGCAGACTAGCAGAATAACTAGAACACATAGCAGACTAGCAGAATAACTAGAACACATAGCAGATTATCAGCATAACTAGAACACATAGCAGACTAGCAGACTAGCGAGGTCCTTTGCTGTTGTTCTGGGATTGATTTGCACTTTTCGCACCAAAATACGTTCATCTCTACTAGACAGAACGTGTCTCCTTCCTTAATGGTATGATGACTGCGTGGTCCCATGGTGTTTATACTTGCGTACTATTGTTTGTACAGATGAACTTGGTACCTTCAGGCGTTTGTTTGTAATATTGCTCCCAAGGATGAACCAGATGAAGTAGATGTCCTAACTGAATTGCCAAAACTATAGTTTATTAACCAGAAATTGATGGAGTGGTTGAAAAACTAGTTTTAATGACTCCAACATAGTGTATGTAAACTGCTGACTTCAACTCTTTATTTTTTAAATGTTTGCATGATTTTGGCTTTGAAGAAAACAATATGGGGAGTGAAAGATTTCTAAACTCTTCAGAGAAGGAATCAGGTAGATTACAACTGAGCTTCCTTGCCAAAGGGAGGCCCATCGAGAAGGAGAGGACCGTCTTACCTTTGCTTGCTAACGAATTGACACACTCCTCAACCACTAGATCACTTATGGGTTTCCGGGTCATGGAGGAGAGAGGACGGAGGATGGAGAGGGAGGGGGAGGGATGATAAGGGTTAGAGAGAGAGGAGGGAGAGAGAGAGAGGAGAGAGAGAGAGAGAGAGAGAGAGAGAGAGAGAGAGAGAGAGAGAGAGAGAGAGAGAGAGAGAGAGAGAGAGAGAGAGAGAGAGAGAGAGAGAGAGGAGAGAGAGAGAGACAGAGAGAGAGAGACAGAGAGAGAGAGAGAGAGAGAGAGAGAGAGAGAGAGAGAGAGAGAGAGAGCAGGGGGAGATAAAAATACAAATGTATCCTTTGATTGGGTGGATAACCTCAGTTCATGCTGTAATAGCTCTAATAGGTTGGAGGACGTCCTCCGGAAGTTGTCATAATTACTGTGTAAGTCTATGGAAGGAGTGAGAACCATGAGCCTCCTAGGTTTGGTATTGAAGCCAATGTACCCAGAGGAGGATGGAAACAAGTTTTCCTGGACATACTGAAGATAAGCCTGTTGGTTCTACCCTACAGAGTGCTGTTGAGGCTAGTGTAGACTTTAATTGAAAAAAATGTGTTTTAAAAACCATTTCTCAATAGGGGGGCGCTGTTTTCACTTTGTAAAAAATCGTGCCCAAATTAAACTGCCTCGTACTCTATTCTAGATCGTACAATATGCATATTATTATTACTATTGGATAGAACACACTCTCAAGTTTCTAAAACCGTTTGAATTATATCTGTGAGTAAAAGAGAACTCATTTTGCAGCAAACTTCCTGACAGGAAGTGAAAAATCTGAAATCGAGGTTCTGTTCCAGGGCCTTCCAATTAATTTGCTTGACAACTATGGATATACATGCACTTCATACGCCTTCCACTAGATGTCAACAGGCAGTGGGAAGTGGAATGGGGTGTCTAGCTTGATCTGAGCAAGAGCTTTTGGAATGACGTGTCTGGAAATGTCATTGTCTTCGAAGGCACGAGAAGGAACCCCAGATTGCCTTCTGAAAAGCTTTCGGTAAACACGATAGATATCTCCGGCTCTAATTCTATTTGATAGATGTTATAAAAACATCATAATGTAGTTTTTTTCAACCGAGTTGTATCAGTTTAAAGTTTATTTAATTGCGAGTTTTGGAATTTTCTTTTCTTTGCGTGTGTCACGTTCCTGACCTATTTCTGTTAGTTTTTGTATGTGTTTGTTGGTCAGGACGTGAGTTTTGGTGGGCAGTCTATGTTTTCTGTTTCTATGTTTGTTTAGGGTTGCCTGGTATGGCTCTCAATTAGAGGCAGGTGTTTGGCGTTTCCTCTAATTGAGAGTCATATTAAGGTTGGTTGTTTCACATTGTTTGTTTGTGGGTGGTTGTCTCCTGTGTTAGTGTTTGTTGCACCATACGGGACTGTTTCGTGCGTTCTTCGTTTATGTAGTCATTTTTCCTGTTGTGCGTTCTTCGTGTTTTATGTAAGTTTGTATGTTCAGGTTTGTCTACATTCGTTTTGTTGTTTTGTAATTTTCCAAGTGTTTTTCGTGTTCGTCTTCGTCTGTAAATAAATTCATTATGTCTACATACCTTGCTGTGCATTGGTCTTCCGATCCCTCTCTCCTCTCCTCGTCCGAGGAGGAGGAAGAATACGACAATCGTTACAGCATGAGGTGAAGTTGGGCACGTTTGCGCCACATGGCTAGCTATGGTTGCAAATTCGACAGGCGAAGAGGACATTCTTAAACCAAACAACGATTATTCTGGACCAAGGACTCCTTGTACACGATTCTGATGGAAGCTCAGCAAAAGAAGGAACCATTTATGATGTTATTTCGTATTTCTGTGGAAAATCTTTAGTTCTATTTTCCACCCTTATTGCGGGCGCTGTCTCGCTATAACGTAAGCTGTTTGTTATGGTAAAGTTATTTTTTTAAATCTAACACGGCGATTGAACTAGTGTATCTTTCATTTGCTGTCCAACATGTATTTTTTTGTAAAGTTTATGATGAGTTATTTGGTCAGATTAGGTGAGTGTCAGAAATACATCCGGAGATTTCACAATGTATAACCACGGTTTTCAGCCCAAAATATCTCTGGAGATTCTGGTGAATCGATGCTACGTATTCACAATGTATAATCAGGATTTGTAGCTCTAAATATGCACATTTTCGAACAAAACATAAGTGTATTGTATAACCTGATGTTATAGGACTGTCATCTGATGAAGTTGGTCAAGGTTAGTGAATAATTTTATATCTTTTGCTGTTTTTTTGCGATCGCTACCTTTGCGGTGAATGAATGTGGTTGTCTGTTTGGCTATTGTGGTAAGCTGAAACATTGGCTGGATTCACAAGATGTTTATCTTTCATTTGCTGTACACCATGTATTTTTCATAAATGTTTTATGATGAGTATTTAGGTATTTCACGTTGCTCTCTGTAATTATTCTTGCTGCTTCGGTGCTATTGGTGATTGTAGCTGCAATGTAAAACTATGATTTTATACCTCAAATATGCACATTTTCGAACAAAACATAGATTTATTGTATAACAGGTTATAAGACTGTCATCTGATGAAGTTGTTTCTTGGTTAATGACTAATTATATCTCTATTTGGTCGGTTTTGTGATAGCTACCTATGCGGTAAATTTTTTTTGGAAAATATGCGGTTGAGTCTTTTGCTATTGTGGTTAGCTAATAGAAATACATATTGTGTTTTCGCTGTAAAACATAAAAAAAATCGGAAATGATGGCTGGATTCACAAGATGTGTATCTTTCATTTGGTGTCTTGATTTCATGACATTTATATGCTAGTATTTACTTGTGGCGCTATGCTAGGCTATGCTAGTCAACTTTTTACTGATGAGGATGCTCTCGGATCCGGGATGAGTACCAAGTAGAAGTTTTTAATCAATTATTTGGTGATGTGACTATGTTTAGTTTTATCTAAAAAGCTAACTCTCTTTTAAGTGTTTCACTATTTGTATATTTCTGATTTTTACTGAGGATGGTGGTCATCCCCTTCCTCTTCTGAGGAGCCTCCACTGACACACACACACACTGCATCAGAAGTACCTCTCCCAGAACATGATGTTCATTTCAGGGAAAATCAGATGACATTTCTAGAAATGCTACAGCTATTAATCTTGAGAGTATATGATTGAGGTTCATCGCTCTCTCTCTCCTTCATTTCAGGTTAATGAACATCAAATGACAGCCAGGGAAAATCAGATGACATTCCTAGATATGCTACAGCTATTATTCTTGAGAGTATATGATTGAGGTTCATCTCTCTCTCTCTCTATCTCTCTCTCTCTCTACCTCTCTACCTCTCTCTATTTCTCTCTCTACCTCTAGCTCCAGCTGGACTATCTGAGCTGACACTGCTGATTGAAAGATCACCAATGACTCGTTTTCGGTCTCTTTTACGTACCACCACTCTAAAAACAGCTATGCCAGCTAGCTAGCCACTCATCTTAAATCTGATGTTAGGCCTCTGTATTACTGGTAGATATAGGCTTCAGTAAAAAGCAGGACAAATAACCTGCACCACAGGCTGTTGAATTGGAAATAGGTTTATCTTGAGTTGGTGAATATTATTTGACATGTCGCATTTGCAACACCAGTGTAGCGGTTCAGGAACCAATTAAGGCTGATGGGGATGAGAACAAATACATCGGCACGTGTCCCAAATTGTACCCTATTCCCTATGTAGTGCACTACGTTTTTACCACGGCCCATAGGGCTCTAATCAAATGTAGGGCACTATATAGGGAATAGGGTACCATTTGAGACACATGCCGAATATAAACTCTATGTTAAACCAGGATCGTTGCCGATGTGTTCTTGGGAGATCATCTAATTACAATATGAAATTGTATTTTTTAAATTTAAATTTAAATTTTTACATTGTTTATTATTTTCATTTAATATTTAAAACATTTGATCTACATGCAGGGAAGCCGTTCAACATTTACATTACATTGAGTCATCTAACAGACACCCATCCAGAGCAACCCAAAGAAGGAACCAGCGTCAACGCCTTGCTCAGGGGCTCATCGACAAGGTCAAAAACGAGGACCCGAAACGGCGACCTATCAGCCACCGGTCCTAAATCCCAACCGCAGTTCTCCGAAAGCTGCCCACTCAAAAAATCTGGTCTCTCCACATCTCCCAACAAAGCTATTTCTAGGATTAATATTTGATGAATGTTATGCTTTTTCAGCTATTCCTGAACCTGAGAACAGAAATAGGCTACCTGAGGGGAATACCAAAACAAATGGTCTATTGATTCCTCACAACAAAATCTGCAGAGCTTCGATGATTGTTTGCCACAAATATCCAACATTTTGTTGGTGGCAACAATTCTGTACAGTAATTTTAGCTGAAAAGCACAAAGTCTTGAATCTTGCGTCGTTATATAAATCAACTCATTCACCTTGTATCATGGAATCGGTATATCAAAAATCTCTTCCCAGCTATTTTGCAATCTGTATGGCACAGCGGTCAACATTCTGGTCCTCAAATGAAACTGGTAACTTTCCTATTAATGCTATTTTTGTTCGTCCGCCAGTTTTGATCCTTTATATTGGGCAGACAGACCAGTTCCCTATCTCCTCCCACTGCCACCTGCCTCCTCCATTTTGGGGTAATGCTGTAATAAATTGGTTGTACTCTTGGATTGAACAGACCTTCTCATACAATTCTGATATCTCCATGAAAAACATAACTCTACCAATTTAGAATATAGTTAAAAAATAAAAATAAACTTTTGAAACATATTTCCAAAAAATACAGGTCTTTTATCAACCAGCACATTTGAGTTCAGCCATAATATTTGTTGTAATATTTGTTCTATCTTTTCATTGCGATGAAATGTAACTTGTAACCAGCTCTGCAATGTTCGTTTGAAAAAGAGAGACACTTAGAAATATGTTTCATTTTCAATTAATCGAAAATGAGACATGGCAATCTACACAAATGCAAAAAGGCAATTTTTTTAAAACAACAGATGAGATTTTCATAGTAATCTACTTGAGAACCATTCAGGGTTTAAGTAAAACGTTTGTATAGGTGAAGCTTTTAGAGAGAGGTTTAGTGCTTTTATATTTAATATTCTCAACCCAACAATGATTATTAACTTACTGAATATTAAACAGTGTGTGACATAGTCTAACTTGAACACTTGAGATGTCCTTTTCTTTTAATTCAGAGGTTTACATGTTTACATGATACTTCTATCTCAGTGGTTCCCATCTCCCCTCTGGTGTAATGGACTGACTTTTATTATACACTGTAAGTGAAAGATTAGAGGTTGAGTTTATTTAGAATTCCTGACTGCAACTATGCCGATGGTGAATCTCTTCCTGGACTTGTTTACTCTCTCTCTTCCACTTCCTGGATTAACTATGTTGCTCTGTTTACAGCAGTTAAACGAAATAGAATACTCTACACTCTCCAAGCAGCACAGGAGACGCAGAGCACACATAGAGAGTGATAGTGAAAGGGAAGGGAAAAGAGGAAGAGATAGAGAGAAGGAAAAAGAGAGGGAGATCGAAAGAAAAAGGGAGAGACAGAAAGAGAGAGGGAAGGGAAAAGAGGAAGATGGGGGGGAGAGAGAGAGAGAGAGAGAGAGAGAGAGAGAGAGAGAGAGAGAGAGAGAGAGAGAGAGAGAGAGAATTAGCCCCAACCAACTCACATTGGAAAGATTTTACCAAAAAATAGAGCAAACTAGAAAGCTATAAACAGATAGAGGCAGAATACCTGACCACTGTGACCGACCCAAAGTGTTTGACAACAGTATGGTTATTTATTTTCCCTTTCGTACTTGAACTGTTTGCATCCTTACCCCACTGTACATAGACATAATATGACATTTGAGTGTTTCTTAGACTTGCCCACGTAGTCCCTGCCTGTTTATGTCTGTTTTTTTATCTTAACGCCTAATGATCCATGGTCACAGTCGTACAAAATGACAACATCTGGCACTTAATATTTTGGAACTTTTTGTAAATTCAATGTTTACTGTAAATGTTGTAATGTTTATTTCCCTTTTGTTTATGATCTATTTCACTTGCTTTGGCAATGTAAACATACGTTTCCCATGCCAATAAAGCCATGAAATTGAAAATGAATTGAGAGAGAGAGGGGGAAGGAAAAATAGAGTGTGTGAGAGAGAGAGAGAGAGAGAAAAAGTGGGGAAAATAAACTAAACAAAAATATTAACACCACATGTAAAGTGTTGGTCCCATGTTTCATGAGCTGAATTAAAAGATCCCAGACATTTTCCATATGCACAAAAAGCTTATTTCTCTCACATTTTGTGCACACATTTGTTTATATCCCTGTTAGTGAGCATGTGTCTTTTGACAACATAATCCATCCACCTGACAGATGTGCCATATCAAGATGTTGATTAAACAGCATAATCATTACACAGGTGCACCTTGTGCTGTGGGGCAAAAAAGGTCCTCAACGATATCGTTACCGCCATCGATAAGAAACAATACACTGCAGCCGTATTCATTGACCTGGCCAAGGCTTTCGACTCTGTCAATCACCACATCCTCATTGGCAGACTCGATAGCCTTGGTTTCTCAAATGACTGCCTCGCCTGGTTCACCAACTAATTCTCTGATAGAGTTCAGTGTGTCAAATCGGAGGGCCTGTTGTCCGGGCCTCTGGCAGTCTCTATGGGGGTGACACATGGTTCAATTCTTGGACCGACTCTCTTCTCTGTATACATCAATGATGTCGCTCTTGCTGCTGATGAGTCTCTGATCCACGCAACCGACACCATTCTACGCAGACGACACCCTTCTGTATACTTCTGGCCCTTCTTTGGACACTGTGTTAACAACCCTCCAGTCGAGCTTCAATGCCATACAACTCTCCTTCCATGGCCTCCAATTGCTCTTAAATACAAGTAAAACTAAATGCATGCTCTTCAAACGATTGCTGCCTGCACCTGCCCCCCCGTCCAACATCACTACTCTGGACGGTTCTGACTTAGAATATGTGGACAACTACAAATACCTAGGTGTCTGGTTAGACTGTAAACTCTCCTTCCAGACTCACATCAAACATCTCCAATGCAAACTTAAATCTAGAATTGGCTTCCTATTTCGCAAAAAAGCATCCTTCACTCATGCTGCCAAACATACCCTTGTAAAACTGACCATCCTACCTACAAAAAGCCTCCAATACCCTACTCAATACATTGGATGCAGTCTATCACAGTGCCATCCGTTTTGTCACCAAAGCCCCTTATACTACCCACCACTGCGACCTGTACGCTCTCGTTTGCTGGCCCTCGCTTCATACTCGTCGCCCAACCCACTGGCTCCAGGTCATCTACAAGACCCTGCTAGGTAAAGTCCCCCCTTATCTCATCTCGCTGGTCACCGTAGCAACACCCACCTGTTGTACGCGCTCCAGCAGGTATATCTCTCTGGTCACCCCCAAAACCAATTCTTCCATTGGCCGCCTCTCCTTCCAGTTCTCTGCTGCCAATGACTGGAATGAACTACAAAAATCTCTGAAACTGGAAACACTTATCTCCCTCAATAGCTCACAGATTACTGCACCTGTACATAGCCAATCTGTAATTTAGCCCAAACAACTACCTCTCCCCCTACTGTATTTATTTATTTTGCTCCTTTGCACCCCATTATTTCTATTTCTACTTTGCACATTCTTCCACTGCAAATCTATCATTCCAGTGTTTTACTTGCTATATTGTATTTACTTCTCCACCATGGCCTTTTTTTTGCCTTTACCTCCCTTATCTCACCTCATTTGCTCACATTGTATATAGACTTCTTTTTCTACTCTATTATTGACTGTATGTTTGTTTTACTCCATGTGTAAATCTGTGTTGTTGTATGTGTTTCGAACTGCTTTGCTTTATCTTGGCCAGGTCGCAATTGTATATGAACACTTGTTCTCAACTTGCCTACCTGGTTAAATAAAGGTGAAATAAACAAAAATAATAACACAAATAAAAGGCCGCTATAAATTGTGCAGTTTTGTCACACAACACAGCGCCACAGATGTCTCAAGTTTTGAGGGAGCGTGCTATTTGCATACTGCAGAGATGTTGCCAGATAATTTAATGATAATTTCTCTACCATAAGCCGCCTCGGACATTGTTTTAGAGGATTTCGCAGTATGTCCTACATCAGACCCTGTATATGGCGTCATGTGTGTTTACTATTGTCAGAACAGAGCGCCCCGCGGGTTATTGAATGGGCTACAGAGTTCCTCTGTGTAGATCAGGGAACCTTCTAGAAGGACAACCATCTCTGCAGCACTCCACCAATCAGGCATTTATGGTAGATTGGCCAGACAGAAGCCACACAGAAGAGTGGTCAGACAGAAGGCACATGACAGTGGCAGCATCATTCTGTGGGGATGTTGTTCAACTAAGCAGGATTGAGGGAAAGATGAACAGGCAAAGTACAGTGAGATCCTTGATGAAAACCTGCTCCAGAGCGCTCAGGACCTCAGACTGGGGCGAAGGTTCACCTTCCAACAGGACAACGAGCCTAAGCACACAGGCAAGACAACCCAGGAGTGGCTTCGGGATGAAGTGTGATATTTCAGCTTTTTATATGTAAAATATTTGCAAAAATGTCTAAAAACCTGTTTTTGCTTTGTCATTATGGGGTATTGTGTGTAGATTGATGAGGGAGGGAAATTATTTAATCAATTTTAGAATAAGGCTGTAATGTAACAAAATGTGAAAAAGGGTCTGAACACTTTCTCAACGCACATTGTTAAGGAAGTACAACCACATATCACTTACATTGTTACAGGACTCTTCTTCTTCTTCTAATTGGTCTTCTAATTCTTCTTCTTCTTCTTCTTCTTCTTCTTCTTCTAACTCTTCTTCTTCTAACTCTTCTTCTTCTTCTAATTCTTCTTCTTCTTCTTCTTCTTCTAACTCTTCTTCTTCTTCTAATTCTTCTTCTTCTTCGTCCTCTTCTTCTTCATCTTCTTCTAATTCTTCTTCTTCTTCTTCCTCTTCTAATTCTTCTTCTTCTTCTTCTTCTAACTCTTCTTCTTCTAATTCTTCTTCTTCTTCTTCTAATTCTTCTTCTTCTAATTCTTCTTCTTCTTCTTCTTCTTCTTCTTTGTCCTCTTCTTCTTCTTCTTCTTCTTCTTCTAACTCTTCTTCTTCTAATTCTTCTTCTTCTTCTAATTCTTCTTCTTCTTCTTCTTCTTCCTCTTCTAATTCTTCTTCTTCTTCTTCTTCTTCTTCTAACTCTTCTTCTTCTAATTCTTCTCCTTCTAATTCTTCTTCTTCTTCTTTGTCCTCTTCTTCTTCTTCTAATTCTTCTTCTTCTAACTCTTCTTCTTCTTCCTCTTCTAATTCTTCTTCTTCTTCTTCTAATTCTTCTTCCTCTTCTTCTAATTCTTCTTCTTCTAATTCTTCTTCATCTTCTAATTCTTCTTCTTATTATTCTAATTCTTCTTCTTCTTCTAATTCTTCTTCTTCTAATTCTAATTATTATTCTTCTAATTCTAATTCTTATTCCTCTAATTCTAATTATTATTTTTCTTCTTCTAATTCTTCTTCTTCTTCTTCTTCTTCTTCTTCTTCTTCTAATTCTTCTTCTTCTTCTAATTCTTCTTCTTCTTATTCTAATTCTTCTTATTATTATTCTAATTGTTCTTCTTCTAATTCTTCTCCTTCTACTTCTAATTCTAATTATTATTCTTCTTGTTCTAATTCTTCTTCTTCTTTGTGTGGCTTTCAACAGACTAGATGCTATGTTGTGTATTGCTGCCTTTCACAGTTTGGGAAGTGAATAGCACATTTGTTCACAAAAAAAAGGAATCGGGAAATAAACCCTCTAACCCTGTATACCGTGTATATCCCCAAAACACCCAACCACCCCTTCCCAATACACTAGGCTGTTGACCTAAGAGGCTGGAACCACGTCTCTCAAACCCCCTGTAGTTATTCTGCACTAAAATCTCTGATAGACAAAATGGTTGTCTGCTGCTGCTACTACCAATTCAATCTTCTGGGATTTCCTTTCCATCTGTCCAGTACAATTAATGACCATGGCAATAAATGCTGAGAAGCCAACCTTACTAAAGCACAAAGCATATGACACTTCTTGCACTGCTCTCTCCCTGGACACTTCCACCTGTCTCACACGTATAGGACATTTCTGATCCCCAGAAACATGGCTACCCCCACAATTGAAACACTCCACCCTTTCCACCTAAACTACACACTATTTTGTCCCATGGCCTTCCTGCACACTTCTAACACATCAGAATCTCCCTCGTACATACTGTCGCAACATGACCATAAAGGTGGCACCTCAAACACCGTAGTGTGTTCGGAAACAAAGAAGTCTCACAGGACTAGCATGACTTTCTACGGGAAACACTCCTGATTCAAAACTCAAAAGAACAGACAGGGTCTCCTCAGTCTCACGCTCACCACCGGGTCTGCGTCGCACAGCGTGCATCAGAAACACCAGGTATCCCCAACTTTAGTTGATCCACCTTAACACTCAACCCCACCTCAGTTATCACTCCTTCCAGAGGCGCTCTGCTCTGGAGAGCAAAGCAGGTCAATGCTTTCGTCCCGAGTCTCGAAACGTACAGCGCCCTCTCCCTCTGAGCAACAGACACACAAAAAATCAACACAAGTCGACCTCTGGATACTTTGAACGCATTGACAGAACCCATCTCCTGCTTTACCTCGACTGATACCACTAACGGATTGGCCAAAAGGCATGGATCCACGTTTTCCACGAATCATAGTCCCACTGGGCCAGAGTCATCCAAGGCATTTTTCCTAATCATAGGGGAAGCTTTCACGATGCAGGTTCTTTCAACCTCACTTTTGTCAGGATCAATTTCAAGCTCACAAGCCATCTCTTACTGAGTGGGAGGATTAAAGAAAGAAAGAGGGATAAAGGGGAGGGGTTTGGGTGTGAGGATCAGCCTTGACTCCCTTCCTCTCTTCCTCACTAGCTCTCACAGTCTCACGTCAGAAAATAGACGTTCATCCGTGTTTCTCAAACATTAAATTTCGAAGTTGTTGCAAATGTCACATTTCAATGTGTTTATGGTTACGTTTAGGCAATAACTCAGAATTTATAAGATTAGGATTAAGTTTAGGCATTAACTCAGAATTTGAAAGGTTAGGTTTAAGTTAAGGCATTAACTCTGAATGGTTAAGGTAAGGATAATGGTTTGAGATAGGCTTAAAACAAAAATCTCAAAAACGACTTTCCATTGCTGGATTTGAACTTGCAACCTTTGCAATCAGAAGCAGATGCTTACACCCATTTAAAACACCATAGCAAAATCAAAACCTATTTGAGTAGTAACAGTAGTCATTGTTGCCCCTAGTGGCCTAGTTCCACGTCATCTCCCGACATCCTCAGACACGGATGGACGTAAAATACTGACTTGTATCACGGGTAACCTGGCTGCTCTTCCTCCATCTCCCCCGTCATGGTAAATATGATCTTTATACAGTATCTGTTCATCGTTAACAATGCAGGCCCCAGCCCCAGCCCTAAACAGTACGAGCTCTACACCAGTCCACATCACACAGCAGAATGCATTATAGTTTTAATCAGCAGATATGATTGCTTGGTTTTACTTCTGACTGCACTGGGGCCCACATGGGGCTTTGCTGGCGCTTCATGACAACTAGCTGTCGAGAGAAAGACAAAATGAAAAGACATAAAAAAAATATTTAATGATATTAAATCCGACAGAGCCTATGAATGGGTTTTTAAAGGGACGGAATGGCGGGAGAGTGTGGGAGGAATATAATCTATTTCTCTGTTGTCATTACTTTATAATTGAAGGAGACTAGGGTGTGGAGAATCGCTTAATCAGGTCTGGCATCTGTTTATCCCGCTTTGTAGTAGGTGCTCTACTACTTTGGCCTGGAGATTCAGGTGATTAGACCAGAAGCCATAAAAGTCTGCATCCCAAATGGCACTCTACTGGGAACTGGTCAAAAGTGGTGCACTAAATTGGAAATAAATTGTAATTTGGTATGCAGCCCATGACAGAAACCCTGGTGAAGAGCCATAGTGACGCCCAGTCAAACAGCTCTGAACTCTCTCCTTCCCCCTGTATTTACCAGCTCTGTTTAAATCCATCTCTTCCCATCTCTCTTCATCTCTCCCTATGTTTCTCCTCTCTCCCCCCGTTTGTTGTCTTGTCAGGCCAAAATAATCAAAGGTTAAGATTCTTCAGATGCTCCTGGGGAGCGACCTTGATGTTGACCTACAGATGTTTTGTGGGAAGTTGGGAATCCGAGGGACATATTTTTCCCCAGTGGGACTTTTCAAACCAGGTGCCCCTTGTTATTCTTGTCCAATGTGCACAGCGCAATGTGCACACTAAACACACTAAACACACTAAATACACTAAATACACTGAACACACTGAACACACTAAATACACCAAATACACTAAATACACTAAATACACTGAACACACTAAATACACTGAACACACTAAATACACTAAATACACTAAATACACTGAACACACTAAATACACTAAATACACTGAACACACTGAACACACTAAACACACTAAATACACTGAACACACTAAATACACTAAATACACTGAACACACTAAATACACTAAATACACTGAACACACTAAATACACTAAATACACTGAACACACTGAACACACTAAACACACTAAATACACTGAACACACTAAATACACTGAACACACTGAACACACTGAACACACTAAATACACTAAACACACTAAATACACTAAACACATTAAACACACTAAATACACTGAACACACTGAACACACTGAACACACTAAATACACTAAACACACTAAATACACTAAACACACTAAACACATTAAACACACTGAACACACTAAATACACTAAATACACTGAACACACTAAACACATTAAACACACTGAACACACTAAATACACTAAATACACTAAATACACTGAACACACTAAACACATTAAACACACTGAACACACTAAACACACTAAACACACTGAACACACTGAACACACTAAACACACTAAACACACTAAATACACTAAATACACTAAACACACTAAACACACTAAATACACTAAATACACTAAATACACTAAACACATTAAACACATTAAACACACTAAACACACGAAACACACTGAACACACTGAACACACTAAATACACTAAATACACTAAATACACTAAATACACTAAACACATTAAACACACTAAACACACGAAACACACTAAATACATTAAACACACTAAACACACTAAATACATTAAAAATATGGGTTGTGTTTTGTTCTCTGAGCTGAGATATGTCTCAGCTGGCTGTGGCAGTGCTCGTTATTCTGGTGAAAGCGGTTGGCTCCCGGTCTCCCTCATTAGCAGGTTTAAGACATTAGGTGGCTAACAGAAGGCTACAGAGAAGCGTGTCTCTGAGACAAGGGTCAAGGACCCGATGCCCTAAAGGACCACTGTTGTCTCTAGAAGGTAGTGACACACCACCATGAGTCTGTCACTTTCCCTCTATGTCTCTTTTCTCTCTCTCTCACAATAACAATATTGCAGATGTAGTGTAGAGGAGAAATGATGACTGATCAGCGGAGGCAAAAACAACAGTGAAAGATCAGTCTGCCACAGCTAGTTATGTGATAACCTAAAATTAGCATTCTGAGAAGTAGTCGGTACAAGCAGCAAGGCAGGATTCCAGCTAGTCGTGTGATAACCTAAAATTAACATTCTGAGAAGCAGTCGGTACAAGCAGCAAGGCAATATCCCAGCTAGTCGTGTGATAACCTAAAATTAACATTCTGAGAAGCAGTCGGTACAAGCAGCAAGGCAGGATTCCAGCTAGTCGTGTGATAACCTAAAGCAGCAAGGCAGGATCCCAGCTAGTCATGTGATAACCGAAAAGCAGCAAGGCAGTATCCCAGCTAGTCGTGTGATAACCTAAAAGCAGCAAGGCAGGATCCCAGCTAGTCATGTGATAACCTAAAAGCAGCAAGGCAGTATCCCAGCTAGTCATGTGATAACCTAAAAGCAGCAAGGCAGTATCCCAGCTAGTCGTGTGATAACCTAAAAGCAGCAAGGCAGGATCCCAGCTAGTCATGTGATAACCTAAAAGCAGCAAGGCAGTATCCCAGCTAGTCATGTGATAACCTAAAAGCAGCAAGGCAGTATCCCAGCTAGTCATGTGATAACCTAAAAGCAGCAAGGCAGGATCCCAGCTAGTCGTGTGATAACCTAAAAGCAGCAAGGCAGGATCCCAGCTAGTCGTGTGATAACCTAAAAGCAGCAAGGCAGGATCCCAGCTAGTCATGTGATAACCTAAAAGCAGCAAGGCAGGATCCCAGCTAGTCGTGTGATAACCTAAAAGCAGCAAGGCAGGATCCCAGCTAGTTGTGTGATAACCTAAAAGCAGCAAGGCAGGATCCCAGCTAGTCGTGTGATAACCTAAAAGCAGCAAGGCAGGATCACATGTCCATGATCAGTGCATCTTGCACTCAACACAATATTTGATAGTTTACAAAAATACCTGCAGTGTTTACAGACAGCACAAGGCATAATCTGAACATGTCCTCTGATCCGTCTGCACTGAATCCCGTTCATTTGATACAGCAGTAATAATACAATACTCTATTGTACAGTGCATTCTGAAAGTATTCAGACCCCTAGTTTTTCCCCCTCATTAATCTACACACAATACCCCATAATGGCAAAGCAAAAACAGGTTTGTAGAAATGTTTGCAAGTTTATAAAAAAATATGAAATATAACATTTACATAAGTATTTAGACCCTTTAATCAGTACTTTGTTGAAGTACCTTTGGAAGCGATTACAGCCTTCTGCAATTCTTCTCTGCAGATCCTCTCAAGCTCTGTCAGGTTGGATGGGGAGCGTCACCGCTCAGCTATTTTAAGGTCTCTCCAGAAATGTTAGATCGGGTTCAAGTCCGGGCCCTGGCTGGCCCACACAAAGATATTCAGAGACTTGTCCCGAAGCCACTCCAGTGTTGGTTGTTTGCTTAGGGTCGTTGTCCTGTTGGAAGGTGAACCTTTGCCCCTGTCTGAGGTCCTGATCACTCTAGAGCAGGTTTTCAACAAGGATCTCACTGTACTTTGCTCCGTTCATCTTTCCCTCGATCCTGCCTATTTCATGGCAGAGGTGAGGAATGTGTTTGATTCTCCGGTGTCCGGAAGAGAGGCGGGCCGAAAACTACTTGAATTATGTCAAGACTCCTGTAGTGTAGCAGACTGCGCAATAGATTTTCACACGTTGGCCGCCGAGATTGCCTGGATTCCGGAGTCCCTATTCAATACCTTCCTTTACAGACTTTCAGAGGAAATAAAAGACGAGCTAGCAGCTCGGGAGTTACCACTGGGCCTCGATTCCCTTATCGCCCTTACTCTTAGGATTGATAGGCGTCTACGGGAACGCAGGAGTGAGAGGAGGTCTGGTCTTGGGCACACTCGTTCATCCGCTGCTTCTCGTTAATCTCCGAAGGAATCCGAAAGTCCCCAAAGGCTGTATATCCGAGAAGACCCGAAGCCACCAGAGAGAGTTCCCTCGAGAATCATCGGCGACGGGCGAGTCAGATACACCGGAACCTATGCCACTGGGCGGAGCTAGATTATCGCCTAGGGAACGTTCACATAGGCTAAGTTCCAACAGTTGTCTGTACTGTGAGGCTGTGGGGACATTATATAGCCACCTGCCCGGTTAGGAGACCTATTTATTTAGTAGGTACAAGTATGCTGGTGAGCCAGACTGGGAATCCTCTAATTCCCATCAACCGCACTCCCTTTTTTGGGATACTGCTGTGGGGAGACCAGTCTAAGTCTCTCCGGGTGCTCATTGACTCTGGGGCGGATGAGAGTTCTATGGACGCCACCCTAGTTTCTGAATTAGGTTTCCCCACTCAACTCCTCTCTGTTCCTATGGACGCTAAAGCATTGGACGGCCGCTCCATTGGTAGAGTTATCTGCGGGGTTCAGGAAATCACAGTGAGGCTACACAGCTTCTCCTCATTGAGTCCCCCCATGTTCCTGTTGTTTAGGGATAATCTTGGCTCCGAAAAAAACAATCCCATTATTGACTGGACCACGAGTTCAATCCTGGCTTGGAGTCCGTTCTGCCATTCCCATCGCCTCAAAGAAGCACAGCCTTCCCCCGAGACGGCCTCCTCAGGGCTTAAGTCAAGCCTCGGATTTCTCTGCCGTCCCGCAGTGTACCATAACCTCCTGGAGGTCTTCAGCAAGGCACGGGCTACTTCTCTTCCCCCGCATCGTCCCTACTATTTTGCCATTGAACTTCTCCCAGGCATCACACCACCTTTTGGTCGGCTATATTCCCTATCCTGTCCGGAGACCAAGGCCATGGAGGAGTATATAGAGGAGTCTCTGGCTCCTAGAGGAATCCATCCGTCTACATCTCCTGCCGGCGCAGGGTTTTTCTTTATGGAAATGAAGGACAAGACCCTGCGTCCGTGCATTAACTACCGGGGCCTTAATGACATAATGATCAAGAATCGTTACCCCCTACCACTCCTCTCCTCGGCTTTCAAACCTCTCCAAGGGGCTACCATCTTCTCCAAGCTGAACCTTTGGAATGCCTACAACCTTTTCTCTGTTTTTGCTAGTCCTCCCAGTTTTGACACTTGCCTCCCTTGACTCTGAACCCGCCTGCCTGACCATACTGCCTTCCCTGACCTCGAGCCTGCCTGGCCATACTGCCTGCCCTGACCTCCAGCCTGCCTGACCATACTGCCTGCCCTGACCTCCAGCCTGCCTGACCATACTGCCTTCCCTGACCTCGAGCCTGCCTGGCCATACTGCCTGCCCTGACCTCCAGCCTGCCTGACCATACTGCCTTCCCTGACCTCGAGCCTAACTGCCACTCTGTACCTCCTGGACTCTGACCTTGTTATGATATTTTGCCTGTCCACGACCATTCCCTTGCCTGCCCCTTGGATACTAATAAATATCAGAGACTTGAACCATCTGTCTCCCGTGTCTGCATCTGGGTCTCGCCCTGTGCCCTTATAGAGAAAACCTTTCTGAAAACCTGTTTCCGCTTCGTAATTAGCGGGTAATGGGTGTAGATTTCTGTGAAAATGTTTTTATTGAATACATTATAGAAGAAGGCTGTAACGTAACAAAATGTGGAAAAGGTCAAGGGGTCTGTATGTCTCAGCTTGTTTCATTTCTATAGTAGGGCCTACATCTCAGCTTGTTTCATTTCTATAGTAGGGCCTACATCAGTGTATTGTATCTATATAGTAGGGCCTACATCAGTGTGTTGTATCTATATAGTAGGGCCTACATCAGTGTATTGTATCTATATAGTAGGACCTACATCTCAGTGTGTTGTATCTATATAGTAGGGCCCACATCAGTGTATTGTATCTATATAGTAGGGCCTACATCTCAGTATGTTGTATCTATATAGTAGGGCCTATATCTCAGTGTGTTGTATCTATATTGTAGGGCCTACATCAGTGTGTTGTATCTATATAGTAGGGCCTACATCAGTGTATTGTATTTATATAGTAGGGCCTACATCAGTGTATTGTATCTATATAGTAGGGCCTACATCAGTGTATTGTATCTATATAGTAGGGCCTACATCAGTGTATTGTATCTATATAGTAGGGTCTACATCAGTGTATTGTATCTATATAGTAGGGCCTACATCAGTGTGTTGTAACTATATAGTAGGGCCTACATCTCAGTGTATTGTATCTATATAGTAGGGCCTACATCTCAGTGTGTTGTATCTATATAGTAGGGCCTACATCAGTGTATTGTATCTATATAGTAGGGCCTACATCAGTAAATTGTATCTATATAGTAGGGCCTACATCAGTGTGTTGTATCTATATAGTAGGGCCTACATCAGTGTATTGTATCTATATAGTAGGGCCTACATCTCAGTGTATTGTATCTATATAGTAGGCCCTACATCAGTGTGTTGTATCTATATAGTAGGGCCTACATCAGTGTATTGTATCTATATAGTAGGGCCTACATCAGTGTATTGCATTTATATAGTAGGGCCTACATCAGTGTATTGTATCTATATAGTAGGGCCTACATCAGTGTGTTGTATCTATATAGTAGGGCCTACATCAGTGTATTGTATCTATATAGTAGGGCCTACATCAGTGTATTGTATCTATATAGTAGGGCCTACATAAGTGTATTGTATCTATATAGTAGGGCCTATTTCAGTGTATTGTATCTATATAGTAGGGCCTACATCAGTGTATTGTATCTATATAGTAGGGCCTACATCAGTGTATTGTATCTATATAGTAGGGCCTACATCTCAGTGTATTGTATCTATATAGTAGGGCCTACATCAGCGTATTGTATCTATATAGTATGGCCTACATCTCAGTGTGTTGTATCTATATAGTAGGGCCTACATCTCAGTGTATTGTATCTATATTGTAGGGCCTACATCAGTGTATTGTATCTATATAGTAGGGCCTACATCAGTGTATTGTATCTATATAGTAGGGCCTATATCAGTGTGTTGCATCTATATAGTAGGGCCTACATCAGTGTATTGTATCTATATAGTAGGGCCTACATCAGTGTATTGTATCTATATAGTAGGGCCTACATCAGTGTGTTGTATCTATATAGTAGGGCCTACATCAGTGTATTGTATCTATATAGTAGGGCCTACATAAGTGTATTGTATCTATATAGTAGGGCCTATTTCAGTGTATTGTATCTATATAGTAGGGCCTACATCAGTGTATTGTATCTATATAGTAGAGCCTACATCAGTGTATTGTATCTATAAAGTAGGGCCTACATCAGTGTGTTGTAACTATATAGTAGGGCCTACATCAGTGTATTGTATCTATATAGTAGGGCCTACATCAGTGTATTGTATCTATATAGTAGGGCCTACATCAGCGTATTGTATCTATATAGTATGGCCTACATCTCAGTGTGTTGTATCTATATAGTAGGGCCTACATCTCAGTGTATTGTATCTATATTGTAGGGCCTACATCAGTGTATTGTATCTATATAGTAGGGCCTACATCTCAGTGTATTGTATCTATATAGTAGGGCCTACATCAGTGTATTGTATCTATATAGTAGGGCCTACATCAGTGTATTGTATCTATATAGTAGGGCCTACATCAGTGTATTGTATCTATATAGTAGGGTCTACATCAGTGTATTGTATCTATATTGTAGGGCCTATATCAGTGTGTTGTATCTATATAGTAGGGCCTACATCAGTTTATTGTATCTATATAGTAGGGCCTACATCAGTGTATTGTATCTATATAGTAGGGCCTACATCAGTGTATTGTATCTATATAGTAGGGCCTACATCTCAGTGTATTGTATCTATATAGTAGGGCCTACATCAGTGTATTGTATCTATATAGTAGGGCCTACATCAGTGTATTGTATCTATATAGTAGGGCCTACATCAGTGTGTTGTATCTATATAGTAGGGCCTACATCAGTGTATTGTATCTATATAGTAGGGCCTACATCAGTGTGTTGTATCTATATAGTAGGGCCTACATCAGTGTATTGTATCTATATAGTAGGGCCTACATCAGTGTATTGTATCTATATAGTAGGGCCTACATCAGTGTATTGTATCTATATAGTAGGGCCTACATCAGTGTATTGTATCTATATAGTAGGGCCTACATCAGTGTGTTGTATCTATATAGTAGGGCCTACATCAGTGTGTTGTATCTATATAGTAGGGCCTACATCAGTGTATTGTATCTATATAGTAGGGCCTACATCTCAGTGTATTGTATCTATATAGTAGGGCCTACATCAGTGTATTGTATCTATATAGTAGGGCCTACATCTCAGTGTATTGTATCTATATAGTAGGGCCTACATCAGTGTGTTGTATCTATATAGTAGGGCCTACATCAGTGTGTTGTATCTATATAGTAGGGCCTACATCAGTGTGTTGTATCTATATAGTAGGGCCTACATCTCAGTGTATTGTATCTATATAGTAGGGTCTACATCAGTGTATTGTATTTATATAGTAGGGCCTACATCAGTGTATTGTATCTATATAGTAGGGCCTACATCAGTGTGTTGTAACTATATAGTAGGGCCTACATCAGTGTATTGTATCTATATAGTAGGGCCTACATCAGTGTATTGTATCTATATAGTAGGGCCTACATCAGTGTATTGTATCTATATAGTAGGGCCTACATCAGTGTATTGTATCTATATAGTATAGAAGCCACAAATGGCATCCTACGAACAGCATCTGATTCAGCTTCAAACCAAGAGGAATATCCACTACACACACACACTCACGGGCCCACACACACACACACACACACACACACACACACATACACACACACACACACACACACACACACACACACACACACACACACACACACACACACACACACACACACACACACACACACACACACACACAACCCCCAATGTCTTCTGCCACTTTGACATAAAAATACATGTCTCCAGAAACAGAGCAACCTTTATAGATAGATATGACTTACCTGTCTTCCACCCAGAGGAGAGGAGAGGACTGCACGGGACAAACATGAAACAATAACAGAAAACAATATTTGTTTTGAAACAAGGAACAGGGACTAGGACGGAGGGAGAGGGAGGGAGGGACGTCTGTTTTTATGGTAGGGTTGACATGGTGCTTACCCCGTCTTTGGTTTCTAGTGGGAAGAACCGACAGCATGGATGGATAGAGAGAAAGAGAGACGGATTGAGATTGGAGAGAGAAAGGAAGGATAGAGAGGTAGAGAGGAGAGAATGGTGTCTAGTCCTATGACAGTAGCAAGGCCCTGTACCAGAACAGGAGCGAATGGTGTCTAGTCCTATGACAGTAGCAAGGCCCTGTACCAGAACAGTAGAGAATGGTGTCTAGACCTATGACAGTAGCAAGGCCCTGTACCAGAACAGGAGAGAATGGTGTCTAGTCCTATGACAGTAGCAAGGCCCTGTACCAGAACAGGAGAGAATGGTGTCTAGTCCTATGACAGTAGCAAGGCCCTGTACCAGAACAGGAGAGAATGGTGTCTAGTCCTATGACAGTAGCAAGGCCCTGTACCAGAACAGGAGAGAATGGTGTCTAGACCTATGACAGTAGCAAGGCCCTGTACCAGAACAGGAGAGAATGGTGTCTAGTCCTATGACAGTAGCAAGGCCCTGTACCAGAACAGGAGAGAATGGTGTCTAGTCCTATGACAGTAGCAAGGCCCTGTACCAGAACAGTAGAGAATGGTGTCTAGTCCTATGACAGTAGCAAGGCCCTGTACCAGAACAGTAGAGAATGGTGTCTAGACCTATGACAGTAGCAAGGCCCTGTACCAGAACAGTAGAGAATGGTGTCTAGTCCTATGACAGTAGCAAGGCCCTGTACCAGAACAGGAGAGAATGGTGTCTAGTCCTATGACAGTAGCAAGGCCCTGTACCAGAACAGGAGAGAATGGTGTCTAGTCCTATGACAGTAGCAAGGCCCTGTACCAGAACAGTAGAGAATGGTGTCTAGACCTATGACAGTAGCAAGGCCCTGTACCAGAACAGGAGAGAATGGTGTCTAGTCCTATGACAGTAGCAAGGCCCTGTACCAGAACAGGAGAGAATGGTGTCTAGACCTATGACAGTAGCAAGGCCCTGTACCAGAACAGTAGAGAATGGTGTCTAGACCTATGACAGTAGCAAGGCCCTGTACCAGAACAGGAGAGAATGGTGTCTAGACCTATGACAGTAGCAAGGCCCTGTACCAGAACAGGAGAGAATGGTGTCTAGTCCTATGACAGTAGCAAGGCCCTGTACCAGAACAGGAGAGAATGGTGTCTAGTCCTATGACAGTAGCAAGGCCCTGTACCAGAACAGGAGAGAATGGTGTCTAGACCTATGACAGTAGCAAGGCCCTGTACCAGAACAGGAGAGAATGGTGTCTAGTCCTATGACAGTAGCAAGGCCCTGTACCAGAACAGGAGAGAATGGTGTCTAGTCCTATGACAGTAGCAAGGCCCTGTACCAGAACAGTAGAGAATGGTGTCTAGTCCTATGACAGTAGCAAGGCCCTGTACCAGAACAGTAGAGAATGGTGTCTAGACCTATGACAGTAGCAAGGCCCTGTACCAGAACAGTAGAGAATGGTGTCTAGTCCTATGACAGTAGCAAGGCCCTGTACCAGAACAGGAGAGAATGGTGTCTAGTCCTATGACAGTAGCAAGGCCCTGTACCAGAACAGGAGAGAATGGTGTCTAGTCCTATGACAGTAGCAAGGCCCTGTACCAGAACAGTAGAGAATGGTGTCTAGACCTATGACAGTAGCAAGGCCCTGTACCAGAACAGTAGAGAATGGTGTCTAGACCTATGACAGTAGCAAGGCCCTGTACCAGAACAGGAGCGAATGGTGTCTAGACCTATGACAGTAGCAAGGCCCTGTACCAGAACAGTAGAGAATGGTGTCTAGACCTATGACATTAGCAAGGCCCTGTACCAGAACAGTAGAGAATGGTGTCTAGTCCTATGACAGTAGCAAGGCCCTGTACCAGAACAGTAGAGAATGGTGTCTAGACCTATGACAGTAGCAAGGCCCTGTACCAGAACAGGAGAGAATGGTGTCTAGACCTATGACAGTAGCAAGGCCCTGTACCAGAACAGTAGAGAATGGTGTCTAGACCTATGACAGTAGCAAGGCCCTGTACCAGAACAGTAGAGAATGGTGTCTAGTCCTATGACAGTAGCAAGGCCCTGTACCAGAACAGTAGAGAATGGTGTCTAGACCTATGACAGTAGCAAGGCCCTGTACCAGAACAGGAGAGAATGGTGTCTAGACCTATGACAGTAGCAAGGCCCTGTACCAGAACAGTAGAGAATGGTGTCTAGACCTATGACAGTAGCAAGGCCCTGTACCAGAACAGTAGAGAATGGTGTCTAGACCTATGACAGTAGCAAGGCCCTGTACCAGAACAGGAGAGAATGGTGTCTAGACCTATGACAGTAGCAAGGCCCTGTACCAGAACAGGAGAGAATGGTGTCTAGACCTATGACAGTAGCAAGGCCCTGTACCAGAACAGGAGAGAATGGTGTCTAGACCTATGACAGTAGCAAGGCCCTGTACCAGAACAGGAGAGAATGGTGTCTAGACCTATGACAGTAGCAAGGCCCTGTACCAGAACAGGAGAGAATGGTGTCTAGACCTATGACAGTAGCAAGGCCCTGTACCAGAACAGGAGCGAATGGTGTCTAGACCTATGACAGTAGCAAGGCCCTGTACCAGAACAGGAGAGAATGGTGTCTAGTCCTATGACAGTAGCAAGGCCCTGTACCAGAACAGGAGAGAATGGTGTCTAGACCTATGACAGTAGCAAGGCCCTGTACCAGAACAGTAGAGAATGGTGTCTAGACCTATGACAGTAGCAAGGCCCTGTACCAGAACAGTAGAGAATGGTGTCTAGACCTATGACAGTAGCAAGGCCCTGTACCAGAACAGGAGAGAATGGTGTCTAGACCTATGACAGTAGCAAGTCCCTGTACCAGAACAGGAGAGAATGGTGTCTAGACCTATGACAGTAGCAAGGCCCTGTACCAGAACAGGAGAGAATGGTGTCTAGACCTATGACAGTAGCAAGGCCCTGTACCAGAACAGGAGAGAATGGTGTCTAGACCTATGACAGTAGCAAGGCCCTGTACCAGAACAGGAGAGAATGGTGTCTAGACCTATGACAGTAGCAAGGCCCTGTACCAGAACAGGAGCGAATGGTGTCTAGACCTATGACAGTAGCAAGGCCCTGTACCAGAACAGGAGAGAATGGTGTCTAGACCTATGACAGTAGCAAGGCCCTGTACCAGAACAGGAGAGAATGGTGTCTAGACCTATGACAGTAGCAAGGCCCTGTACCAGAACAGGAGAGAATGGTGTCTAGACCTATGACAGTAGCAAGGCCCTGTACCAGAACAGTAGAGAATGGTGTCTAGACCTATGACAGTAGCAAGGCCCTGTACCAGAACAGTAGAGAATGGTGTCTAGACCTATGACAGTAGCAAGGCCCTGTACCAGAACAGGAGAGAATGGTGTCTAGACCTATGACAGTAGCAAGTCCCTGTACCAGAACAGGAGAGAATGGTGTCTAGACCTATGACAGTAGCAAGGCCCTGTACCAGAACAGGAGAGAATGGTGTCTAGACCTATGACAGTAGCAAGGCCCTGTACCAGAACAGGAGAGAATGGTGTCTAGACCTATGACAGTAGCAAGGCCCTGTACCAGAACAGGAGAGAATGGTGTCTAGACCTATGACAGTAGCAAGGCCCTGTACCAGAACAGGAGCGAATGGTGTCTAGACCTATGACAGTAGCAAGGCCCTGTACCAGAACAGGAGAGAATGGTGTCTAGACCTATGACAGTAGCAAGGCCCTGTACCAGAACAGGAGAGAATGGTGTCTAGACCTATGACAGTAGCAAGGCCCTGTACCAGAACAGGAGAGAATGGTGTCTAGACCTATGACAGTAGCAAGGCCCTTTATAAGTGTGCAGACGTTTATGTTTGTGGGTGATGGTTCCTGTGATGATGATTGTCTCGCCATCTTAATTGGCGCTACCGGAACAGGAACAGGCTGAGGTTGAGAATGGTTTTTATAAATTATCATCTCGCTAAAGACTGACAATATATTCAAATTATATGTTGAGGGAGAATATATATACTGTATGTGGGATATATGTGGGACATATGTGGGATATATGTGGGATATATGTGGAATATATGTGGAATATGTGTGAGATGTATGTGAGATGTATGTGGGATATATGTGGGATATATGTGAGATGTATGTTGGATATATGTGAGATATATGTGGGATATTTGTGAGATGTATGTGGGATATATGTTGGATATATGTGAGATATATGTGGGATATTTGTGAGATGTATGTGGGATATATGTGGGATGTATGTGGGATATTTGTGAGATGTATGTGGGATATATGTGGGATGTATGTGAGATATATGTGACATGTATGTGGGATGTATGTTGGATATATGTGAGATGTATGTGAGATGTATGTGAGATGTATGTGAGATATATGTGACATGTATGTGGGATGTATGTTGGATATATGTGAGATGTATGTGGGATATATGTGAGATATATGTGGGATATATGTGACATGTATGTGGGATGTATGTTGGATATATGTGAGATGTATGTGGGATATATGTGAGATATATGTGAGATGTATGTGAGATGTATGTGAGATATATGTGGGATATATGTGAGATGTATGTGGGAGAAAAATAAATAAAACCCAAGTGGCTATGGTCTGTATTATCAGTGTTTTGGGAAAGTCCAGTAATTGTATCTAGGCCAGGAACTGATGAAAACAAGTTGAATGGGCGTAACAGGCTTTTTATACAGTCTGATTTGTCCAGATGCTTTTGTGCTCTACCCATTAAACCATTGTAAGTCAGTGATGCTTGTGTGTGGGAGTTTTTTTTTGCTTTTTCGTTTACCCATTGATAGGCCAACTCACTCTCTGAACCAAAACATATTCTCTGGGTGATGGAAGCTTGTTTACCTGTCTAATTAGAACATTTTGGAATATAAAAGAGTCTGTGTGTCTGGTTTGAAATGGTGTAACTGTTTGTAATAATTTCCTCGTTTTATATAACACATAAAAATAACATGCACGTGGAAACACACACACGTTAGACAAATGTACACATGAACACACGCAGACACACACGCACACACACACGTTAGACAAATGTACACATGAACACACGCAGACACACACGCACACACACACGTTAGACAAATGTACACATGAACACACGCAGACACACACGCTTGACAAACGCACACATGCACACATGAACACACGCAGACACACACACACACACACACACACACACACACACACACACACACACACACACACACACACACACACACACACACACACACACACACACACACACACACACACACACACACACACACACACACACACACACAGCATCTGACCATTAGTCCTAATCCAAACTCTGAGACAGTGCTCTTTGGTTCAGCCAGTCACTTCTTCGTTCCCTCAGGATTTACTGTGGGTTTCATTCCAAATGACACCCTATACTCTATATAATGCACTACTTTTGACCAGGACTGGCACCCTATTCCCTTATAGAGTGCACTACTTTTTACCAGGGCCCTAGATAGGGAATGGGGTGTCATTTGGGATGTGGACATAGTAGACGATGAGATCAGTCCAAGAAACTTACCAAGGAGATAGTTACTAGGCGTTCCTCACCTCTGTTACGAGGCGTTCCTCACCTCTGTTACGAGGCTCTCCTCAACTCTGTTACGAGGCTCTCCTCACCTCTGTTACGAGGCTCTCCTCACCTCTGTTACGAGGCTCTCCTCACCTCTGTTACGAGGCTCTCCTCAACTCTGTTACGAGGCTCTCCTCACCTCTGTTAGGAGGCTCTCCTCACCTCTGTTACGAGGCTCTCCTCAACTCTGTTACGAGGCTCTCCTCACCCCTGTTACGAGGCTCTCCTCACCTCTGTTACGAGGCGCTCATCACCTCTGGCCTAGGCGCTCCTCACCTCTGTTACGAGGCGCTCCTCACCTCTGGCCTAGGCGCTCCTCACCTCTGTTACGAGGCGCTCCTCACCTCTGGCCTAGGCGCTCCTCACCTCTGTTACGAGCCTCTCCTCACCTCTGTTACGAGGCGCTCCTCACCTCTGGCCTAGGGGAACCTCACCTCTGTTACGAGCCTCTCCTCACCTCTGTTAGGAGGCTCTCCTCACCTCTGTTACGAGGCTCTCCTCAACTCTGTTACGAGGCTCTCCTCACCTCTGTTACGAGGCTCTCCTCAACTCTGTTACGAGGCTCTCCTCAACTCTGTTACGAGGCTCTCCTCATCTCTGGCCTAGGCGCTCCTCACCTCTGTTACGAGGCGCTCCTCACCTCTGGCCTAGGCGCTCCTCACCTCTGGCCTAGGCGCTCCTCACCTCTGTTACGAGGCGCTCCTCACCTCTGGCCTAGGCGCTCCTCACCTCTGGCCTAGGCGCTCCTCACCTCTGGCCTAGGCGCTCATCACCTCTGTTACAAGGCGCTCATCACCTCTGGCCTAGGTGCTCCTCACCTCTGGCCTAGGCGCTCCTCACCTCTGTTACAAGGCGCTCCTCACCTCTGTTACAAGGCGTTCATCACCTCTGTTACAAGGTGCTCCTCACCTCTGGCCTAGGCGCTCATCACCTCTGTTACAAGGCGCTCATCACCTCTGGCCTAGGTGCTCCTCACCTCTGGCCTAGGCGCTCCTCACCTCTGTTACAAGGCGCTCCTCACCTCTGGCCTAGGCGCTCCTCACCTCTGTTACAAGGCGCCCCTCACCTCTGGCCTAGGCGCTCATCACCTCTGTTACAAGGCGCCCCTCACCTCTGGCCTAGACGCTCATCACCTCTGTTAGAAGGCGCTCATCACCTCTGGCCTAGGCGCTCCTCACCTCTGGCCTAGGCGCTCCTCACCTCTGTTACGAGGCGCTCCTCACCTCTGGCCTAGGCGCTCCTCACCTCTGTTACAAGGCGCCCCTCACCTCTGGCCTAGGCGCTCATCACCTCTGTTACAAGGCGCCCCTCACCTCTGGCCTAGACGCTCATCACCTCTGTTACAAGGCGCCCCTCACCTCTGGCATAGGCGCTCCTCACCTCTGGCCTAGGCGCTCCTCACCTCTGTTACAAGGCGCCCCTCACCTCTGGCCTAGGCGCTCATCACCTCTGTTACAAGGCGCCCCTCACCTCTGGCCTAGGCGCTCATCACCTCTGTTACAAGGCGCCCCTCACCTCTGGCCTAGGCGCTCCTCACCTCTGGCCTAGGCGCTCCTCACCTCTGGCCTAGGTGCTCCTCACCTCTGGCCTAGGCGCTCCTCACCTCTGGCCTAGGCGCTCCTCACCTCTGGCCTAGGCGCTCCTCACCTCTGTTACAAGGCGCCCCTCACCTCTGGCCTAGGCGCTCCTCACCTCTGGCCTAGGCGCTCCTCACCTCTGGCCTAGGCGCCCCTCACCTCTGGCCTAGGCGCCCCTCACCTCTGGCCTAGGCGCTCCTCACCTCTGTTACGAGGCGCTCCTCACCTCTGGCCTAGGCGCTCCTCACCTCTGTTACGAGGCGCTCCTCACCTCTGGCCTAGGTGCTCCTCACCTCTGTTACGAGGCTCTCCTCACCTCTGGCCTAGGCGCTCATCAACTCTGTTACGAGGCTCTCCTCACCTCTGTTACGAGGCGCTCCTCACCTCTGTTACAAGGCGCCCCTCACCTCTGGCCTAGGCGCTCCTCACCTCTGGCCTAGGCGCTCCTCACCTCTGGCCTAGGCGCTCCTCACCTCTGGCCTAGGCGCTCCTCACCTCTGGCCTAGGCGCTCCTCACCTCTGTTACAAGGCGCCCCTCACCTCTGGCCTAGGCGCTCTTCACCTCTGGCCTAGGCGCTCCTTACCTCTGGCCTAGGCGCTCCTCACCTCTGTTACAAGGCGCCCCTCACCTCTGTTACAAGGCGCCCCTCACCTCTGGCCTAGGCGCTCATCACCTCTGTTACAAGGCGCCCCTCACCTCTGGCCTAGGCGCTCATCACCTCTGTTACAAGGCGCCCCTCACCTCTGGCCTAGGCGCTCCTCACCTCTGGCCTAGGCGCTCCTCACCTCTGGCCTAGGCGCTCCTCACCTCTGGCCTAGGCGCTCCTCACCTCTGTTACAAGGCGCCCCTCACCTCTGGCCTAGGCGCTCCTCACCTCTGGCCTAGGCGCTCATCACCTCTGTTACAAGGCGCCCCTCACCTCTGGCCTAGACGCTCATCACCTCTGTTACAAGGCGCCCCTCACCTCTGGCCTAGGTGCTCCTCACCTCTGGCCTAGGCGCTCCTCACCTCTGTTACAAGGCGCTCCTCACCTCTGTTACAAGGCGTTCATCACCTCTGTTACAAGGCGCCCCTCACCTCTGGCCTAGGCGCTCATCACCTCTGTTACAAGGCGCCCCTCACCTCTGGCCTAGGCGCTCCTCACCTCTGGCCTAGGCGCTCCTCACCTCTGGCCTAGGTGCTCCTCACCTCTGGCCTAGGCGCTCCTCACCTCTGGCCTAGGCGCTCCTCACCTCTGGCCTAGGCGCTCCTCACCTCTGGCCTAGGCGCTCCTCACCTCTGGCCTAGGCGCTCCTCACCTCTGGCCTAGGCGCCCCTCACCTCTGGCCTAGGCGCTCCTCACCTCTGTTACGAGGCGCTCCTCACCTCTGGCCTAGGCGCTCCTCACCTCTGTTACGAGGCGCTCCTCACCTCTGGCCTAGGTGCTCCTCACCTCTGTTACGAGGCTCTCCTCACCTCTGGCCTAGGCGCTCCTAACCTCTGGCCTAGGTGCTCCTCACCTCTGTTACGAGGCTCTCCTCACCTCTGGCCTAGGCGCTCATCAACTCTGTTACGAGGCTCTCCTCACCTCTGTTACGAGGCGCTCCTCACCTCTGTTACAAGGCGCCCCTCACCTCTGGCCTAGGCGCTCGTCACCTCTGGCCTAGGCGCTCCTTACCTCTGGCCTAGGCGCTCCTCACCTCTGGCCTAGGCGCCCCTCACCTCTGGCCTAGGCGCTACTCACCTCTGTTACGAGGCGCTCCTCACCTCTGGCCTAGGCGCTCCTCACCTCTGTTACGAGGCGCTCCTCACCTCTGGCCTAGGCGCTCCTCACCTCTGGCCTAGGCGCTCCTCACCTCTGTTACGAGGCGCTCCTCACCTCTGGCCTAGGCGCTCCTCATCTCTGTTACGAGGCGCTCCTCACCTCTGGCCTAGGCGCTCATCACCTCTGGCCTAGGCGCTCATCACCTCTGGCCTAGGCGCTCATCACCTCTGTTACGAGGCGCTCCTCACCTCTGGCCTAGGCGCTCATCACCTCTGTTACGAGGCGCTACTTACCTCTGTTACGAGGCGCTACTCACCTCTGTTACGAGGCGCTACTCACCTCTGTTACGAGGCGCTCATCACCTCTGTTACGAGGCGCTCATCACCTCTGTTACAAGGCGCCCCTCACCTCTGGCCTAGGTGCTCCTCACCTCTGTTACGAGGCGCTCATCACCTCTGTTACAAGGCGCCCTTTCACCTCTGGCCTAGGCGCTCATCACCTCTGGCCTAGGCGCTCCTCATCTCTCGCCTAGGCGCTCCTCACCTCTGTCCTAGGCGATCCTCACCTCTGGCCTAGGCGCTCCTCACCTCTGTCCTAGGCGATCCTCACCTCTAGGGCACAGGATGTAGCTCTTGGATGGATTTACAGTTTGAAATGATGACAAGATGAACTGAAACCAGCCAGACGCTGTGAGGAGATGAGATGAGGAGACAGGGCCTGGGGATAGCTAGGAAGACGTTGTGAGGAGATGAGGAGACGGGGCCTGGGGATAGCTAGGAAGACATTGTGAGGAGATGAGGAGACGGGGCCTGGGGATAGCTAGGAAGACATTGTGAGGAGATGAGGAGACGGGGCCTGGGGATAGCTAGGAAGACGTTGTGAGGAGATGAGGAGACGTGGCCTGGGGATAGCTAGGAAGACATTGTGAGGAGATGAGGAGACGGGGCCTGGGGATAGCTAGGAAGAAGTTGTGAGGAGATGAGGAGACAGGGCCTGGGGATAGCTAGGAAGACATTGTGAGGAGATGAGGAGACAGGGCCTGGGGATAGCTAGGAAGACATTGTGAGGAGATGAGGAGACGGGGCCTGGGGATAGCTAGGAAGAAGTTGTGAGGAGATGAGGAGACAGGGCCTGGGGATAGCTAGGAAGACATTGTGTTATATGTGCTTCAACACCTACAATTCAGTACACATGAATCTCCCTGAATGACGCACTGTTGATGGGTTCATCTCTCGTGTTGATAAGTTGCTTTGAGCATCTGGGAAAGTGCTAATGTCAGTCAATCAATACAATTACATCTTCCAATGGCAGTGACAACTCAAACACAAGCTTTACAAATGTTACCCCACTGAAGTGAGTTTCAGAAAGTCTCTGTATTTATCAAGCATGCTATTAAACCCTTTTAATAGGACATAACCACCAGACCATTACAGCACCTAAACATAGACATCAGGATGGGGTATGATTCAGTCAGCGAGTCAGATGTTCAGTTAGCTGCATAATGGTGGTGGATTAGGGACTAATTTGTCCCTGGCACAATACAGAAGACAGGGTGGCGCTAGCTGGCAGATGCTAACACACTCACACAGACACACACCCATGTGAACCACACACACACACACACACACACACACACACACACACACACACACACACACACACACACACACACACACACACACACACACACACACACACACACACACACACACACACAGACACACACACACACACATACACACACACACACACACACACACACACACACATACAAGACAGGGTGGTAGCACTAGACAGATGCTAACTGGTAGCAGCAACCCTCCATTAAAACATAGTTGAATTACAGCACAGCTATTATTAAAAGCTACATATACACATCTGCTAGCCTGATTAAGACACAAGCTGCCTGGTTAAGACACAAGCTGCCTGATTAAGACACCAGCTGCCTGATTAAGACACCAGCTGCCTGATTAAGACACAAGCTGCCTGATTAAGACACCAGCTGCCTGATTAAAACACCAGCTGCCTGATTAAGACACCAGCTACCTGATTAAAACACAAGCTACCTGATTAAGACACAGGCTGCCTGATTAAGACACAAGCTGCCTGATTAAGACACAACCTGCCTGATTAAGACACAAGCTGCCTGATTAAAACACAAGCTTAAGAGTAAACTAATGCACAACAATACTTAGGCCTCTACTTCCAGCTTATACC